>NC_083726.1:87337065-87637065 GCF_028564815.1 Eubalaena glacialis | reverse complement strand
TCATCAGAAAATCTACAAACAACAAATGATGGAGAGGGTGTGGAGAAAAGGGAACCCTCTTGCACTGTTGGTTGGAATGTAAATTGATACAGCCACTATGGAGAACAGTATGGAGCTTCCTTAAAAGACTAAAAATAGAATTACCATATGACCCAGCAATACCACTAGTGGGCATATAACCTGAGAATACCATAATTCAAAAAGACACATGCACCCCAGTATTCCTTGCAGCACTACTTACAATAGCCAGGTCATGGAAGCAACCTAAATGCCCATCAACAGACGAATAGTTAAAGAAGATGTGGTACATATGTACAATGGGATATTACTCAGCCTTAAAAAGAACGAAATTGTGTCATTTGTAGACAAGTGGATGGATCTAGAGACTGTCATACAGAGTGAAGTAAGCCAGAAAGAGAAAAACAGTTATGGTATATTAACACATGTATGTGGAACCTAGAAAAATGGTACAGAAGAACGGGTTTGCAGGGCAGAAATAGTGACACAGATGTACAGGAAAAAAGTATGGACAAAAAGAGGGGAAAGTGGCACGAGGGTGGAGGTGGTGTGATGAATTGAGAGACTGACATTGACATATATACACACATATGTATAAATTGGATAACTAATATAATCCTGCTGCATTAAAAAAATTTAAAATTCAAAACTTCAAAAAAAATAATTAAAATTAAAATTAATGTGACTATTTGAAACAAACAAACAAACAAAAAAACAACCTCAGGAAGACGGTTCTAGGCAGGCTCTCTTTCAATGTGGGTCTGCCTAAGTGAGGAAAGTGGAGCTGCACTGCAAAAAACCACCGGGACTCCAATTCATTTGGGGAATTCATGCCAGATGTCTCTCATCTTGAAGCAGCGATTAGACTGTAGGACCATCCCGAAATACACTAGAGATTTACCCTGAGCATTGCTACGCATTTGGAACATCCAATGTCACCTAGGTCTACCGGGGGCATTCAGACGATTATGCAATGCAGCAGACGCAGAACACGCCAAGTCCAAAAGTTGCTGCGTGGAAGGGTGAAGTGTGTCCCAAGGGTCATTTTAGCTACTCTGAAGAGATAGGGAAAAATGTCGTGGAATGATTTTGTAATTGGGAAGACTAGGAAGGGCAGTGGTTTCCTCGTTTGAAAACTAGATAGTGGCGGCCACAAGGCTGCATGATGTTGCCTATCTTTTTTGCACTTCTAGGAATGACTCCGTGACGAAAAATGAGTTTTCTCATAAGAAGCCGGAGATCTCCACTGCTTCCTAGGAGTTCATCCTAAGGCGCACCTTACCTATATTGCGAAGTCAATGTGACCCATAGCCTCAAGATAAACCCCAGTGTTTCCCATCAGCAAAGTTTGGTGTGCAGCTGCCTCCAGGATCCTTGAGTGCATCGAGTGTTTTAAGTCCTCTATGCCTTTTCGGAGATTTAAGACAGTGGCATATGAATTCACTTCCGAGGGAGAACGTGTGTCCTGTGGGTCCCTTGTGCATCTTCCAAGCAACATAACGCGAAACAGACTTTAGGATGAACTCTTTCTACGCAGAGGGAAGGGCAATTAATTACTTTCTTGCTTGCATAGCTACCTTTCTACAGCTTAAACCAGTCCCGGGGACAGGGTTCTAGCCAGTCTTGTGTTGAACGTGGCTCTCCATTTGTGAGGACCTCTAAACTCCACTGAAACAATCCCTGTGACTAAAGTACATCCTGGGAACTCATACCAGTCATCACTGTAGCATGGCGGGAAGGTCGACTCTAGGCCCAGCCTGAAAAACAGTACAGAGGTGGTAGTGAGGGGGCGGCCGCCAGGCCGAGGGCGGTTTCGGGCGGTCTCCGGCACCCGGCGCCCGACCGCTGCCTGCTTGTGGGTGCGCGCAGATGACGTGCCCCGAGTCGCTGCGGCCGCGCCGCTCCCACAGTTCCCTCCCGCCCAGGGCACCAGGCGTCTGGGCCCGACGCGGCCAGCGAGAGGCGGGGCTGCAGAGCAGGCGGGGGAATGAGGTGGAGGAGGAGGACGAAGAGGAGGAGAAGGCGGAAGTTGGAGCCCGGGGAGAGTGGCGGTTGGTGGGCCGGGTGTAGGGAGGAGCGGGATTTACGGAGCGCGGCGCCACAACCTGGAACCGGCGGGCCCGAGAGTGACCGAGTCAAGGCATGTGCCAGCGGAACCGCGGCGTCGGACCGCCTCCTGGAGGAGCTCGGCCCCGTCCAGGCCCGGCCTCATTCCCAGCCCGCGCTTCCTCCTGCCGCGGCCGCCGCGCTGCCGCCGGCGCCGTAGCGCTCTGCTGCCCACCCCGTCCCCGCGGCCGAGCCCTGGATTCCAGTGGAAGAAAGCCATCCCACGAGTGCAGGACCAGGACCCCGCGGGGGACACTGCAGCCTGCGCTCGGTAGGGCCCCCGCCGCCACCTTCTGAAATAGGATGTCCCGACGTGACGGTGTCAGCTGTGATGCATGTTTCAAGGGAAATTTTCAAGGTCACAGCTATAAGTGTTTAATATGCAATGGTTACGATTTTTGTGCATCTTGTTATGAAAGTGGTGCAACAAGAACAAGGCATACAACTGACCATCCAATGCACTGCATGTTAACAAGGGTAGATGTTGATTTGTACTATGGTTCCTAAGCTTTCTCTGTAGAGCAGCCACAGGCTTTTACTTGTCCCTATTGTGGAAAAATTGGCTATACGGAGACATCTCTTCAAGAACATGCAGAAACATCAACAGAAGTGATGTATACAGTATTTGCAGCATTACCTGGAGGCAGTCCTAATCATGTCACGGATGACCCTGCAGCTCGTCTTACTCTTGAACACAGAGCCCCTAGAGATTTAGATGAATCGAGTGGTGTTCGACATATACATAGAATGAATGCTTCACCTTGGCTGGGGATTGGGAGGTCCTGGTGTACGTAGATCAAACATTCATTCCACTAGCAGTTCTACTGGCAGGCTTTCTTCTTCTCGGACTTCATATTCTCCAAGCAATAGGGAAGCCATTGATCCTATAGGTGAGCTTTGATCCCAGTTATCAGGAGTGAGACGTTCCGCAGGGGGACAGCTTAATTCCTCTGGCCCTTCCGCTTCGCAGTTACAACAACTGCAGATACAGCTGCAGCTAGAATGGCAGCACGCCCGGGCAGCACGGCCACAACTGGACACTGCACGCAACGCAACCCGGCATACTAACACAAGGAGTGTCACCACTACAATCACACATTCCACAGAAACAAACAACACAACTAACACAGAAAGCAGTCAGCAAACTATCCAGAATTCCCAGTTTCTTCTAAAAAGGTTGAACGATCCTAAATTGTCTGAAACAGTGCACCAGTCCGTAGAAAGTGAGTGCACAGACCGCACCCTCTTTATTCAAGAGCACCTTCGATCAACTTTATTTCGTGAAGAGAGCTCGTCCTCAGACGAGAATGAACGGGGTGAATTGGCAGATTTTGGTGCTTTGGGCTGTGTAGATATTATGCCTTTAGATGTTGCTTTAGAAAACCTAAATTTAAAAGAGAGTACTATAGGAAATGAACCTCCACCACCTCCTCTTTGATGACACCCCAATTCACAGACCATGTCCTCTGTGCTGTATTTCCCAATGAATGTGGACAACAACTATCTTGGGTTTGATTGGTGATTGTAATTTCAGGTCTGTCACTCTTGTTTTATTGTGTACATTCAAAAGGAAGAGCGAAAATCTATATGATAATCCTTTCCACTTAACTAATTTTTACCTCTAGCTGGAAAATATAGGTAGCAGTGCAGGGTGATCTCTGCTTCCTGTACCTTGACATGCAAAAGCTTCTGCTAATACTCCACAATCAAACTGAAGAGGAAAATTGAAATATCTAATGAAGCTGCTGTGTGTGATTATGAATATTAATCGATAAAAACTGTTGGGATGGTTTACCTTAAAAAAAAAAAAAAAAAAAAGACTACCTATATACCGGTAACACTCCGAAGCATTTGGGTGATCCAAAGTCTCCTAGGCCTGAATAGGTCATTACATGCATAATGCTATTCACCACACGCAGAAATCCCAGCCTCAAACGTGTCATCGTGGAAGGTCCCAGTGTGTCCCAAATGTCTCCAGTAGTCAGGAAGAGAGTGCCTGTAAATGACCTGTGGGATCAAATTGGTAACTGGAGAATGTCAGGAAAGCCCACGTTTCCCCCTTTGGAAAGCGACATGGTTTTGGCCTCCAAGGTGTCTCTAACACACACTGCCCATCTATTCGTCACTCTACAAATATTTATGCGAGGAACAGTGAGATTTGCGTAAAGAAACCACGTGCTTTCGATTTCTTTCTTGGAGCTCATCCCACAGCATTCTGTAGCTAATGTGCCAACCAAATGTGACCTCTAGTTTAGAGGTAAGGTGCACATTTTCCCATCACAAAAGATAGGGTGCAACAGTTTCCAGGAAACCTTAGTCAATGGACTGCTTTAGCTCCAGTATTCCTCACAGTGCTTAGGACTCTCGCGTGTGTACTTTTCCCGTGGAAGTACACTGTGGCCCAAAAGCCATCTTAGCACCATCCGGGGAAACACATCTCTGGGAACCGCCCTTTCTGTTCAGTTTGAAGGGCTAGGAGCAGCTTGCTTAATTCAATGGCTTGCATTCCTCAGCTTTCAAACAACCTCAGGAAGACAGTTCTTGGTAGGCTTTCTTTCAATGTGGGTGTGCCAAAGTGAGGAAACCTGAGCTGCAATGTAAAAACACCGGGTCTCCAATTCATTTTGAGAACTCATGACAGACGTCTCTCTAACTGAAGAGGAAACCAGACATTAGGTCCAGCCAAAAATAATGCAGAGATTTACTTTGAGCGCTGCTCAGCATTTACATCATCCAAAGACACCTAGGCCTACTGAGGGCATTTAGAAGATTCTACAGTTAATTGCTCACAGTACACGTAGCACCCAAAGGTCTCATCGTGCAAGGGCAATCTTTGTTCCAAGTGTCTCTTGTAGCTAGTCAGAAAAGATAAGTAAATGTGCTGTGTGATCTACTTTGTAATTGGGAGGACTAGAAAAGTCAGTATTTTTCCCTTTTTAAAGACAGATAGTGACAACTTCAAGGCTGTCTGACGTTAACCATCTTTTATTCATTTCTGGGGATGCCTCTGTGAATAAAAGCACGTTTTCTCATAAGTAGTGGGGAGGTTTTCACCGCTTGGTCAGAGCTCATGCCACTGCCCACCCTAGATAAAGTGCAAAGTGAACGTGACCCCTAACATCAAGGTAAGCCCCAGTGTTTCCCATAAGCAAAGTTTGGTGTGCAGCAGTCTCCATGAACCCTGAGTCGATCGACTGCTTGAACTCCTCGATGCCTTTTTCTAGGCTTAAGACCGTCATGTATGAATTCATGTGTTTGGGAGACAGTTTTGTCCTGTCAGTTCCTTGGATATCTTCCAAGAGAAATAACACGAGACAGACTGTTGAGATCAGCTATTTCTATGCAGTGGGAAGAGGAATTAATTGCTTTTTGCTTGTATAGCTCGCTTTCTACAGCTTTAAAACAGCCCTGGGGACACAGTTTGACCCATTCTTAAGTTCAACGTTGCTCTCCCTTTTTGAGTGTCACTGAGCTGAAATGAATCAATCCCCGTGGCTAAAGTACCTCCTGGAAACTCCTACTTGTCATCTCTCTTCCATGACGGGAAGGTAGACCTTGGGTGAAGCCAGATAAACGTACCAAAATACCGGTAACACCGCGAGGCATTTGGATGATACAAAGACACCTAGGCCTGCCTAGATCATTACATGGGTAATGCTATTCACCGTATGCAGGACTCTCGGCGTCCAATGTGTCATCATGTAAGGGCCCAGTGTGTCACCAAAGGCTCCAGTAGTCAGGCAGAGAGTGACGGTAAATGTGCTGTGAGGTCAAGTTTGTAATTGGAGAATGTCGGGAATCCCACATATATATATATATATATATATATAACAGTCATAAATGTATATGCACCCAACATAGGACCACTTCAATACATAAGGCAACTGCTAACATCTATAAAAGAGGAAATCGACAGTAACACATAATATTGGGGGAGTTTAACACCTCACTTACACCAATGGACAGATCATCCAAACAGAAAATTAATAAGGAAACTCGAGCTTTAAATGACACAATAGACCAGATAGATTTAATGGATATTTACAGGACATTCCATTCCAAAACAGCAGATTACACTTTCTTCTCAAGTGCACATGGAACATTCTCTAGGATAGATTACATCACGGGTCACAAATTAAACCTCAGTAAATTTAAGAAAATTGAAATCACATCAATTATCTTTTGGGACCACAATGCTATGAGATTAGAAATCTATTACAGGGGAAAAAACATAAGAAACACAAAACATATGGAGGCTAAACACTACATTACTAAATAACCAAGAGATCACTGAAGAAATCAAAGAGGAAATCAAAAAATACCTAGAGACACATGACAAAGAAAACAAGACGATCCTAAACCTATGGGATGCAGCAAAAGCCGTTCTAAGGGAAGTTTATAGCAATAAAAGCCTACCTCAAGAAACAAGAAAAATCACAAATAAACAATCTAACCTTACACCTCAAAGAACTAGAGAAAGAAAAACAAACAAATTGCAAAGTGAGTAGAAGGAAAGAAATCAAAAGGATCAGAGCAGAAATAAAATAAATAGAAACAAAGAAAGCAATAACAAAGATCAATAAAACTAAAAGCTGCTTCTTTGAGAAGATAAACAAAATTCATATACCATTAACCAGACTCATCAAGAAAAACAGAGAGAGGACTCAGATCAATAAAAATAAAAATGAAAACGGAGAAGTTACAACAGACAACGCAGAAATACAAAGCATCCTAAGAGACTACTACAAGCAAATCTATGCAAATAAAATGGACAAACTGGAAGAAATGGACAAATTCTTAGAAAGATATCACCTTCCAAGACTGAACCAGGAAGAAACGGAAAATATGAACAGACAAATCACAAGTAATGAAATTGAAACCGTGATTTAAAAACTTCCAACAAGCAAAAGTCCAGGTCCAGATGGCTTCACAGGTGACTTCTATCAAACATTTAGAGAAGAGCTAACACCCATCCTTCTCAAACTCTTCCAAAAAATTGCGGAGGAAGGAAGACTCCCAAACACATTCTATGAGGCCACCATCACCCTGATACCAAAACCAGGCAAAGATACTACAAAAAAAGGAAATTACAGACCAATATCACTCTTGAATATACATGCAAAAATCCTCAACCAAATACTGGCAAACAGAATCCAACAACACATTAATAGAATTATACACCATGTGAAGTGGGATTTATCCCAGGGATGCAAGGATTCTTCAATATACGCAAATCAATCAATGTGATACACCAAATTAGCAAATTGAAGAAGAAACACCATATGATCATCACAATAGATGTAGAAAAAGCTTTTGACTTTTCAACACCCATTTATGATAAAAACTCTCCAGAGAGTGGGCATAGAGGAAACCTACCTCAACATCATAAAGGCCGTATATGAAAAACCCAAAGCAAACATCATTCTCAAAGGTGAAAAACTGAAAGAATTTCCTCTCAGATCAGGAACAAGACAAGGATGTGCACTCTCACCACGATTATTCAACATAGTTTTCGAAGTCCTAGCCACGGCCATCAGAGAAGAAAAAGAAATATACAGAATACAAATTGGGAAAGAAGAAGCAAAACTGTCACTGTTTGCAGACGACATGATACTATACATAGAGAATCCTAAAGATGCCACCAGAAAACTACTAGAGCTAATCAATAAATCTGGTAAAGTTGAAGGATACAAGTTTAATGCATAGAAATCTCTTGCATTCCTATATACTAATGATGAAAAATCTGAAAGAGAAATTAAGGAAACACTCCCATTTACCATTGCAACAACAACAAAAAATTACCTAGGAAGAAACCTACATAGGGAGGCAACTATGCAGAAAACTATAAGACACTGATGAAAGAAATTAAAGACGATACCAACAGATGGAGAGATATACCATATTTTTGGATTGGAAGAATCAATATTGTGAAAATGAGTATACTACCCACAGCAATCTAAAGATTCAATGCAATCCTTATCAAATTACCAATGACATTTTATACAGAAGTAGAACAAAAAAATCTTAAAATTTCTATGGAGACACAAAAGACCCCAAATAGCCAAAGCAGGCTTGTGGGAAAAAAATGGAGTTGGAGGAATCAGACTCCCTGACTTCAGACTATACTACAAAGCTACAGTAATCAAGGCAATATGGTACTGGCAGAAAACCAGAAATAGAGATCAACGGAACAGGATGGAAAGCCCAGAGATAAACAAACGCACCTGTAGTCAACTAATCTATGACAGAGTAGGCAAGGATATACAATAGAGAAAAGACAGTCTCTGCAATAAGTGGTGCTGGGAAAACTGGACAGCTACCTGTAAAAGAAGGAAATTAGAACACTCCATAACACCATACCCAAAAATAAACTCAAAATGGATTAGAGACCTAAATGTCAGACTGGGCAATATAAAAGTCTTAGAGGAAAACATAGGAGGAACACTCTTTGACATAAATCACAGCAAGATCTTTTTTGATCCACTGCCTAGAGTAATGGAAATAAAACAAAAATAAACAAATGGGACCGAATGAAACATAAAAGCTTTTGCACAGCAAAGGAAACCATAAACAAGAGGAAAAGACAACCCTCAGAATGGGAGAAAATATTTCAAATGAATCAGAGGACAAAGGATTAATCTCCAAAACATATAAAAAGCTCATGCAGCTCAATAGTAAAAAAAAAAAGAAAACCACCCCAGCAAAAAATGGGCAGAAGAGCTAAATACACATTTTTTGAAAGAAGACATACAGATGGCCAAGAAGCACATGAAAAACTGCCCAACACCACTAATTGTTAGAGAAAAGCAAATCGAAACTACAATGAGGTATCACCTCACACCACTTACAATGGGCATCATCAGAAAATCTACAAACAACAAATGCTGGAGAGGGTGTGGAGA
The DNA here is from genome assembly GCF_028564815.1 of Eubalaena glacialis. Taxonomy (NCBI): domain Eukaryota; kingdom Metazoa; phylum Chordata; class Mammalia; order Artiodactyla; family Balaenidae; genus Eubalaena; species Eubalaena glacialis. Next base: position 87,628,039 of record NC_083726.1, on the reverse strand, counting down.
AAAGGGAACCCTCTTGCACTGTTGGTGGGAATGTAAATTGATACCGCCACTATGGAGAACAATACGGAGGTTCCTTAAACACCTAAAAATAGAATTACCATATGACCCAGCAATCCAACTACTGGGCATATACCCAGAGAACCATAATTCAAAAAGACACATGCACCCCAAAGTTCATTGCAGCACTATTTACAATAGCCAGGTCATGGAAGCAACCTAAATGCCCATGAAAAGATTAATGGATCTAGAGACTGTCATACAGAGTGAAGTAAGTCAGAAAGAGAAAAACAAATATCGTATATTAAGGCATATATGTGGAACCTAGAAAAATGGTACAGATGAACCACTTAGCAGGGCAGATATTGAGACAAAGATGTAGGGAACAAATGTACAGACACCAAGTGGGGAAAGCAGTGGTGGGGTGGGAGTGGGGGTGTGATGAATTGGGCAATTAGGGTTGACATGTATACACAGATGTGTATACAATTGATGACTAATAAGAACCTGCTGTATAAAAAAAATATATAAAATAAAATTCAAAAATTAAAAAAAAACCACCCAATCAAAACATGGGCAGAAGAGCTAAGTAGACATTTCTCGAAAAAAGACATACAAATGGCCAATAAGCACATGAAAAGCTGCTCAACATCACTAATTATTAGAGAAAAGCAAATCAAAACTGCAATGTGGTATCACCTCACACCAGTTACAATGGGTATCATCAGAAAATCTACAAACAACAAATGATGGAGAGGGTGTGGAGAAAAGGGAACCCTCTTGCACTGTTGGTTGGAATGTAAATTGATACAGCCACTATGGAGAACAGTATGGAGCTTCCTTAAAAGACTAAAAATAGAATTACCATATGACCCAGCAATACCACTAGTGGGCATATAACCTGAGAATACCATAATTCAAAAAGACACATGCACCCCAGTATTCCTTGCAGCACTACTTACAATAGCCAGGTCATGGAAGCAACCTAAATGCCCATCAACAGACGAATAGTTAAAGAAGATGTGGTACATATGTACAATGGGATATTACTCAGCCTTAAAAAGAACGAAATTGTGTCATTTGTAGACAAGTGGATGGATCTAGAGACTGTCATACAGAGTGAAGTAAGCCAGAAAGAGAAAAACAGTTATGGTATATTAACACATGTATGTGGAACCTAGAAAAATGGTACAGAAGAACGGGTTTGCAGGGCAGAAATAGTGACACAGATGTACAGGAAAAAAGTATGGACAAAAAGAGGGGAAAGTGGCACGAGGGTGGAGGTGGTGTGATGAATTGAGAGACTGACATTGACATATATACACACATATGTATAAATTGGATAACTAATATAATCCTGCTGCATTAAAAAAATTTAAAATTCAAAACTTCAAAAAAAATAATTAAAATTAAAATTAATGTGACTATTTGAAACAAACAAACAAACAAAAAAACAACCTCAGGAAGACGGTTCTAGGCAGGCTCTCTTTCAATGTGGGTCTGCCTAAGTGAGGAAAGTGGAGCTGCACTGCAAAAAACCACCGGGACTCCAATTCATTTGGGGAATTCATGCCAGATGTCTCTCATCTTGAAGCAGCGATTAGACTGTAGGACCATCCCGAAATACACTAGAGATTTACCCTGAGCATTGCTACGCATTTGGAACATCCAATGTCACCTAGGTCTACCGGGGGCATTCAGACGATTATGCAATGCAGCAGACGCAGAACACGCCAAGTCCAAAAGTTGCTGCGTGGAAGGGTGAAGTGTGTCCCAAGGGTCATTTTAGCTACTCTGAAGAGATAGGGAAAAATGTCGTGGAATGATTTTGTAATTGGGAAGACTAGGAAGGGCAGTGGTTTCCTCGTTTGAAAACTAGATAGTGGCGGCCACAAGGCTGCATGATGTTGCCTATCTTTTTTGCACTTCTAGGAATGACTCCGTGACGAAAAATGAGTTTTCTCATAAGAAGCCGGAGATCTCCACTGCTTCCTAGGAGTTCATCCTAAGGCGCACCTTACCTATATTGCGAAGTCAATGTGACCCATAGCCTCAAGATAAACCCCAGTGTTTCCCATCAGCAAAGTTTGGTGTGCAGCTGCCTCCAGGATCCTTGAGTGCATCGAGTGTTTTAAGTCCTCTATGCCTTTTCGGAGATTTAAGACAGTGGCATATGAATTCACTTCCGAGGGAGAACGTGTGTCCTGTGGGTCCCTTGTGCATCTTCCAAGCAACATAACGCGAAACAGACTTTAGGATGAACTCTTTCTACGCAGAGGGAAGGGCAATTAATTACTTTCTTGCTTGCATAGCTACCTTTCTACAGCTTAAACCAGTCCCGGGGACAGGGTTCTAGCCAGTCTTGTGTTGAACGTGGCTCTCCATTTGTGAGGACCTCTAAACTCCACTGAAACAATCCCTGTGACTAAAGTACATCCTGGGAACTCATACCAGTCATCACTGTAGCATGGCGGGAAGGTCGACTCTAGGCCCAGCCTGAAAAACAGTACAGAGGTGGTAGTGAGGGGGCGGCCGCCAGGCCGAGGGCGGTTTCGGGCGGTCTCCGGCACCCGGCGCCCGACCGCTGCCTGCTTGTGGGTGCGCGCAGATGACGTGCCCCGAGTCGCTGCGGCCGCGCCGCTCCCACAGTTCCCTCCCGCCCAGGGCACCAGGCGTCTGGGCCCGACGCGGCCAGCGAGAGGCGGGGCTGCAGAGCAGGCGGGGGAATGAGGTGGAGGAGGAGGACGAAGAGGAGGAGAAGGCGGAAGTTGGAGCCCGGGGAGAGTGGCGGTTGGTGGGCCGGGTGTAGGGAGGAGCGGGATTTACGGAGCGCGGCGCCACAACCTGGAACCGGCGGGCCCGAGAGTGACCGAGTCAAGGCATGTGCCAGCGGAACCGCGGCGTCGGACCGCCTCCTGGAGGAGCTCGGCCCCGTCCAGGCCCGGCCTCATTCCCAGCCCGCGCTTCCTCCTGCCGCGGCCGCCGCGCTGCCGCCGGCGCCGTAGCGCTCTGCTGCCCACCCCGTCCCCGCGGCCGAGCCCTGGATTCCAGTGGAAGAAAGCCATCCCACGAGTGCAGGACCAGGACCCCGCGGGGGACACTGCAGCCTGCGCTCGGTAGGGCCCCCGCCGCCACCTTCTGAAATAGGATGTCCCGACGTGACGGTGTCAGCTGTGATGCATGTTTCAAGGGAAATTTTCAAGGTCACAGCTATAAGTGTTTAATATGCAATGGTTACGATTTTTGTGCATCTTGTTATGAAAGTGGTGCAACAAGAACAAGGCATACAACTGACCATCCAATGCACTGCATGTTAACAAGGGTAGATGTTGATTTGTACTATGGTTCCTAAGCTTTCTCTGTAGAGCAGCCACAGGCTTTTACTTGTCCCTATTGTGGAAAAATTGGCTATACGGAGACATCTCTTCAAGAACATGCAGAAACATCAACAGAAGTGATGTATACAGTATTTGCAGCATTACCTGGAGGCAGTCCTAATCATGTCACGGATGACCCTGCAGCTCGTCTTACTCTTGAACACAGAGCCCCTAGAGATTTAGATGAATCGAGTGGTGTTCGACATATACATAGAATGAATGCTTCACCTTGGCTGGGGATTGGGAGGTCCTGGTGTACGTAGATCAAACATTCATTCCACTAGCAGTTCTACTGGCAGGCTTTCTTCTTCTCGGACTTCATATTCTCCAAGCAATAGGGAAGCCATTGATCCTATAGGTGAGCTTTGATCCCAGTTATCAGGAGTGAGACGTTCCGCAGGGGGACAGCTTAATTCCTCTGGCCCTTCCGCTTCGCAGTTACAACAACTGCAGATACAGCTGCAGCTAGAATGGCAGCACGCCCGGGCAGCACGGCCACAACTGGACACTGCACGCAACGCAACCCGGCATACTAACACAAGGAGTGTCACCACTACAATCACACATTCCACAGAAACAAACAACACAACTAACACAGAAAGCAGTCAGCAAACTATCCAGAATTCCCAGTTTCTTCTAAAAAGGTTGAACGATCCTAAATTGTCTGAAACAGTGCACCAGTCCGTAGAAAGTGAGTGCACAGACCGCACCCTCTTTATTCAAGAGCACCTTCGATCAACTTTATTTCGTGAAGAGAGCTCGTCCTCAGACGAGAATGAACGGGGTGAATTGGCAGATTTTGGTGCTTTGGGCTGTGTAGATATTATGCCTTTAGATGTTGCTTTAGAAAACCTAAATTTAAAAGAGAGTACTATAGGAAATGAACCTCCACCACCTCCTCTTTGATGACACCCCAATTCACAGACCATGTCCTCTGTGCTGTATTTCCCAATGAATGTGGACAACAACTATCTTGGGTTTGATTGGTGATTGTAATTTCAGGTCTGTCACTCTTGTTTTATTGTGTACATTCAAAAGGAAGAGCGAAAATCTATATGATAATCCTTTCCACTTAACTAATTTTTACCTCTAGCTGGAAAATATAGGTAGCAGTGCAGGGTGATCTCTGCTTCCTGTACCTTGACATGCAAAAGCTTCTGCTAATACTCCACAATCAAACTGAAGAGGAAAATTGAAATATCTAATGAAGCTGCTGTGTGTGATTATGAATATTAATCGATAAAAACTGTTGGGATGGTTTACCTAAAAAAAAAAAAAAAAAAAAAGACTACCTATATACCGGTAACACTCCGAGGCATTTGGGTGATCCAAAGTCTCCTAGGCCTGAATAGGTCATTACATGCATAATGCTATTCACCACACGCAGAAATCCCAGCCTCAAACGTGTCATCGTGGAAGGTCCCAGTGTGTCCCAAATGTCTCCAGTAGTCAGGAAGAGAGTGCCTGTAAATGACCTGTGGGATCAAATTGGTAACTGGAGAATGTCAGGAAAGCCCACGTTTCCCCCTTTGGAAAGCGACATGGTTTTGGCCTCCAAGGTGTCTCTAACACACACTGCCCATCTATTCGTCACTCTACAAATATTTATGCGAGGAACAGTGAGATTTGCGTAAAGAAACCACGTGCTTTCGATTTCTTTCTTGGAGCTCATCCCACAGCATTCTGTAGCTAATGTGCCAACCAAATGTGACCTCTAGTTTAGAGGTAAGGTGCACATTTTCCCATCACAAAAGATAGGGTGCAACAGTTTCCAGGAAACCTTGGTCAATGGACTGCTTTAGCTCCAGTATTCCTCACAGTGCTTAGGACTCTCGCGTGTGTACTTTTCCCGTGGAAGTACACTGTGGCCCAAAAGCCATCTTAGCACCATCCGGGGAAACACATCTCTGGGAACCGCCCTTTCTGTTCAGTTTGAAGGGCTAGGAGCAGCTTGCTTAATTCAATGGCTTGCATTCCTCAGCTTTCAAACAACCTCAGGAAGACAGTTCTTGGTAGGCTTTCTTTCAATGTGGGTGTGCCAAAGTGAGGAAACCTGAGCTGCAATGTAAAAACACCGGGTCTCCAATTCATTTTGAGAACTCATGACAGACGTCTCTCTAACTGAAGAGGAAACCAGACATTAGGTCCAGCCAAAAATAATGCAGAGATTTACTTTGAGCGCTGCTCAGCATTTACATCATCCAAAGACACCTAGGCCTACTGAGGGCATTTAGAAGATTCTACAGTTAATTGCTCACAGTACACGTAGCACCCAAAGGTCTCATCGTGCAAGGGCAATCTTTGTTCCAAGTGTCTCTTGTAGCTAGTCAGAAAAGATAAGTAAATGTGCTGTGTGATCTACTTTGTAATTGGGAGGACTAGAAAAGTCAGTATTTTTCCCTTTTTAAAGACAGATAGTGACAACTTCAAGGCTGTCTGACGTTAACCATCTTTTATTCATTTCTGGGGATGCCTCTGTGAATAAAAGCACGTTTTCTCATAAGTAGTGGGGAGGTTTTCACCGCTTGGTCAGAGCTCATGCCACTGCCCACCCTAGATAAAGTGCAAAGTGAACGTGACCCCTAACATCAAGGTAAGCCCCAGTGTTTCCCATAAGCAAAGTTTGGTGTGCAGCAGTCTCCATGAACCCTGAGTCGATCGACTGCTTGAACTCCTCGATGCCTTTTTCTAGGCTTAAGACCGTCATGTATGAATTCATGTGTTTGGGAGACAGTTTTGTCCTGTCAGTTCCTTGGATATCTTCCAAGAGAAATAACACGAGACAGACTGTTGAGATCAGCTATTTCTATGCAGTGGGAAGAGGAATTAATTGCTTTTTGCTTGTATAGCTCGCTTTCTACAGCTTTAAAACAGCCCTGGGGACACAGTTTGACCCATTCTTAAGTTCAACGTTGCTCTCCCTTTTTGAGTGTCACTGAGCTGAAATGAATCAATCCCCGTGGCTAAAGTACCTCCTGGAAACTCCTACTTGTCATCTCTCTTCCATGACGGGAAGGTAGACCTTGGGTGAAGCCAGATAAACGTACCAAAATACCGGTAACACCGCGAGGCATTTGGATGATACAAAGACACCTAGGCCTGCCTAGATCATTACATGGGTAATGCTATTCACCGTATGCAGGACTCTCGGCGTCCAATGTGTCATCATGTAAGGGCCCAGTGTGTCACCAAAGGCTCCAGTAGTCAGGCAGAGAGTGACGGTAAATGTGCTGTGAGGTCAAGTTTGTAATTGGAGAATGTCGGGAATCCCACATATATATATATATATATATATATATAACAGTCATAAATGTATATGCACCCAACATAGGACCACTTCAATACATAAGGCAACTGCTAACATCTATAAAAGAGGAAATCGACAGTAACACATAAAGGTGGGGGAGTTTAACACCTCACTTACACCAATGGACAGATCATCCAAACAGAAAATTAATAAGGAAACTCGAGCTTTAAATGACACAATAGACCAGATAGATTTAATGGATATTTACAGGACATTCCATTCCAAAACAGCAGATTACACTTTCTTCTCAAGTGCACATGGAACATTCTCTAGGATAGATTACATCACGGGTCACAAATTAAACCTCAGTAAATTTAAGAAAATTGAAATCACATCAATTATCTTTTGGGACCACAATGCTATGAGATTAGAAATCTATTACAGGGGAAAAAACGTAAGAAACACAAAACATATGGAGGCTAAACACTACGTTACTAAATAACCAAGAGATCACTGAAGAAATCAAAGAGGAAATCAAAAAATACCTAGAGACACATGACAAAGAAAACAAGACGATCCTAAACCTATGGGATGCAGCAAAAGCCGTTCTAAGGGAAGTTTATAGCAATAAAAGCCTACCTCAAGAAACAAGAAAAATCACAAATAAACAATCTAACCTTACACCTCAAAGAACTAGAGAAAGAAAAACAAACAAATTGCAAAGTGAGTAGAAGGAAAGAAATCAAAAGGATCAGAGCAGAAATAAAATAAATAGAAACAAAGAAAGCAATAACAAAGATCAATAAAACTAAAAGCTGCTTCTTTGAGAAGATAAACAAAATTCATATACCATTAACCAGACTCATCAAGAAAAACAGAGAGAGGACTCAGATCAATAAAAATAAAAATGAAAACGGAGAAGTTACAACAGACAACGCAGAAATACAAAGCATCCTAAGAGACTACTACAAGCAAATCTATGCAAATAAAATGGACAAACTGGAAGAAATGGACAAATTCTTAGAAAGATATCACCTTCCAAAACTGAACCAGGAAGAAACGGAAAATATGAACAGACAAATCACAAGTAATGAAATTGAAACCGTGATTTAAAAACTTCCAACAAGCAAAAGTCCAGGTCCAGATGGCTTCACAGGTGACTTCTATCAAACATTTAGAGAAGAGCTAACACCCATCCTTCTCAAACTCTTCCAAAAAATTGCGGAGGAAGGAAGACTCCCAAACTCATTCTATGAGGCCACCATCACCCTGATACCAAAACCAGGCAAAGATACTACAAAAAAAGGAAATTACAGACCAATATCACTCTTGAATATACATGCAAAAATCCTCAACCAAATACTGGCAAACAGAATCCAACAACACATTAATAGAATTATACACCATGTGAAGTGGGATTTATCCCAGGGATGCAAGGATTCTTCAATATACGCAAATCAATCAATGTGATACACCAAATTAGCAAATTGAAGAAGAAACACCATATGATCATCACAATAGATGTAGAAAAAGCTTTTGACTTTTCAACACCCATTTATGATAAAAACTCTCCAGAGAGTGGGCATAGAGGAAACCTACCTCAACATCATAAAGGCCGTATATGAAAAACCCAAAGCAAACATCATTCTCAAAGGTGAAAAACTGAAAGAATTTCCTCTCAGATCAGGAACAAGACAAGGATGTGCACTCTCACCACGATTATTCAACATAGTTTTCGAAGTCCTAGCCACGGCCATCAGAGAAGAAAAAGAAATATACAGAATACAAATTGGGAAAGAAGAAGCAAAACTGTCACTGTTTGCAGACGACATGATACTATACATAGAGAATCCTAAAGATGCCACCAGAAAACTACTAGAGCTAATCAATAAATCTGGTAAAGTTGAAGGATACAAGTTTAATGCATAGAAATCTCTTGCATTCCTATATACTAATGATGAAAAATCTGAAAGAGAAATTAAGGAAACACTCCCATTTACCATTGCAACAACAATAAAAAATTACCTAGGAAGAAACCTACATAGGGAGGCAACTATGCAGAAAACTATCAGACACTGATGAAAGAAATTAAAGACGATACCAACAGATGGAGAGATATACCATATTTTTGGATTGGAAGAATCAATATTGTGAAAATGAGTATACTACCCACAGCAATCTAAAGATTCAATGCAATCCCTATCAAATTACCAATGACATTTTATACAGAAGTAGAACAAAAAAATCTTAAAATTTCTATGGAGACACAAAAGACCCCAAATAGCCAAAGCAGGCTTGTGGGAAAAAAATGGAGTTGGAGGAATCAGACTCCCTGACTTCAGACTATACTACAAAGCTACAGTAATCAAGGCAATATGGTACTGGCAGAAAACCAGAAATAGAGATCAACGGAACAGGATGGAAAGCCCAGAGATAAACAAACGCACCTGTAGTCAACTAATCTATGACAGAGTAGGCAAGGATATACAATAGAGAAAAGACAGTCTCTGCAATAAGTGGTGCTGGGAAAACTGGACAGCTACATGTAAAAGAAGGAAATTAGAACACTCCATAACACCATACCCAAAAATAAACTCAAAATGGATTAGAGACCTAAATGTCAGACTGGGCAATATAAAAGTCTTAGAGGAAAACATAGGAGGAACACTCTTTGACATAAATCACAGCAAGATCTTTTTTGATCCACTGCCTAGAGTAATGGAAATAAAACAAAAATAAACAAATGGGACCGAATGAAACATAAAAGCTTTTGCACAGCAAAGGAAACCATAAACAAGAGGAAAAGACAACCCTCAGAATGGGAGAAAATATTTCAAATGAATCAGAGGACAAAGGATTAATCTCCAAAACATATAAAAAGCTCATGCAGCTCAATAGTAAAAAAAAAAAGAAAACCACCCCAGCAAAAAATGGGCAGAAGAGCTAAATACACATTTTTTGAAAGAAGACATACAGATGGCCAAGAAGCACATGAAAAGCTGCCCAACACCACTAATTGTTAGAGAAAAGCAAATCGAAACTACAATGAGGTATCACCTCACACCACTTACAATGGGCATCATCAGAAAATCTACAAACAACAAATGCTGGAGAGGGTGTGGAGAAAAGGGAACCCTCTTGCACTGTTGGTGGGAATGTAAATTGATAGCGCCACTATGGAGAACAATACGGAGGTTCCTTAAAGACCTAAAAATAGAATTACCATATGACCCAGCAATCCAACTACTGGGCATATACCCAGAGAACCATAATTCAAAAAGACACATGCACCCCAAAGTTCATTGCAGCACTATTTACAATAGCCAGGTCATGGAAGCAACCTAAATGCCCATGAAAAGATTAATGGATCTAGAGACTGTCATACAGAGTGAAGTAAGTCAGAAAGAGAAAAACAAATATCGTATATTAAGGCATATATGTGGAACCTAGAAAAATGGTACAGATGAACCACTTAGCAGGGCAGATATTGAGACAAAGATGTAGGGAACAAATGTACAGACACCAAGTGGGGAAAGCAGTGGTGGGGTGGGAGTGGGGGTGTGATGAATTGGGCAATTAGGGTTGACATGTATACACAGATGTGTATACAATTGATGACTAATAAGAACCTGCTGTATAAAAAAAATATATAAAATAAAATTCAAAAATTAAAAAAAAACCACCCAATCAAAAAATGGGCAGAAGAGCTAAGTAGACATTTCTCGAAAAAAGACATACAAATGGCCAATAAGCACATGAAAAGCTGCTCAACATCACTAATTATTAGAGAAAAGCAAATCAAAACTACAATGAGGTATCACCTCACACCAGTTACAATGGGTATCATCAGAAAATCTACAAACAACAAATGATGGAGAGGGTGTGGAGAAAAGGGAACCCTCTTGCACTGTTGGTTGGAATGTAAATTGATACAGCCACTATGGAGAACAGTATGGAGCTTCCTTAAAAGACTAAAAATAGAATTACCACATGACCCAGCAATACCACTAGTGGGCATATAACCTGAGAATACCATAATTCAAAAAGACACATGCACCCCAGTATTCCTTGCAGCACTACTTACAATAGCCAGGTCATGGAAGCAACCTAAATGCCCATCAACAGACGAATAGTTAAAGAAGATGTGGTACATATGTACAATGGGATATTACTCAGCCTTAAAAAGAACGAAATTGTGTCATTTGTAGACAAGTGGATGGATCTAGAGACTGTCATACAGAGTGAAGTAAGCCAGAAAGAGAAAAACAGTTATGGTATATTAACACATGTATGTGGAACCTAGAAAAATGGTACAGAAGAACGGGTTTGCAGGGCAGAAATAGTGACACAGATGTACAGGAAAAAAGTATGGACAAAAAGAGGGGAAAGTGGCACGAGGGTGGAGGTGGTGTGATGAATTGAGAGACTGACATTGACATATATACACACATATGTATAAATTGGATAACTAATATAATCCTGCTGCATTAAAAAAATTTAAAATTCAAAACTTCAAAAAAAATAATTAAAATTAAAATTAATGTGACTATTTGAAACAAACAAACAAACAAAAAAACAACCTCAGGAAGACGGTTCTAGGCAGGTTCTCTTTCAATGTGGGTCTGCCTAAGTGAGGAAAGTGGAGCTGCACTGCAAAAAACCACCGGGACTCCAATTCATTTGGGGAATTCATGCCAGATGTCTCTCATCTTGAAGCAGCGATTAGACTGTAGGACCATCCCGAAATACACTAGAGATTTACCCTGAGCATTGCTACGCATTTGGAACATCCAATGTCACCTAGGTCTACCGGGGGCATTCAGACGATTATGCAATGCAGCAGACGCAGAACACGCCAAGTCCAAAAGTTGCTGCGTGGAAGGGTGAAGTGTGTCCCAAGGGTCATTTTAGCTACTCTGAAGAGATAGGGAAAAATGTCGTGGAATGATTTTGTAATTGGGAAGACTAGGAAGGGCAGTGGTTTCCTCGTTTGAAAACTAGATAGTGGCGGCCACAAGGCTGCATGATGTTGCCTATCTTTTTTGCACTTCTAGGAATGACTCCGTGACGAAAAATGAGTTTTCTCATAAGAAGCCGGAGATCTCCACTGCTTCCTAGGAGTTCATCCTAAGGCGCACCTTACCTATATTGCGAAGTCAATGTGACCCATAGCCTCAAGATAAACCCCAGTGTTTCCCATCAGCAAAGTTTGGTGTGCAGCTGCCTCCAGGATCCTTGAGTGCATCGAGTGTTTTAAGTCCTCTATGCCTTTTCGGAGATTTAAGACAGTGGCATATGAATTCACTTCCGAGGGAGAACGTGTGTCCTGTGGGTCCCTTGTGCATCTTCCAAGCAACATAACGCGAAACAGACTTTAGGATGAACTCTTTCTACGCAGAGGGAAGGGCAATTAATTACTTTCTTGCTTGCATAGCTACCTTTCTACAGCTTAAACCAGTCCCGGGGACAGGGTTCTAGCCAGTCTTGTGTTGAACGTGGCTCTCCATTTGTGAGGACCTCTAAACTCCACTGAAACAATCCCTGTGACTAAAGTACATCCTGGGAACTCATACCAGTCATCACTGTAGCATGGCGGGAAGGTCGACTCTAGGCCCAGCCTGAAAAACAGTACAGAGGTGGTAGTGAGGGGGCGGCCGCCAGGCCGAGGGCGGTTTCGGGCGGTCTCCGGCACCCGGCGCCCGACCGCTGCCTGCTTGTGGGTGCGCGCAGATGACGTGCCCCGAGTCGCTGCGGCCGCGCCGCTCCCACAGTTCCCTCCCGCCCAGGGCACCAGGCGTCTGGGCCCGACGCGGCCAGCGAGAGGCGGGGCTGCAGAGCAGGCGGGGGAATGAGGTGGAGGAGGAGGACGAAGAGGAGGAGAAGGCGGAAGTTGGAGCCCGGGGAGAGTGGCGGTTGGTGGGCCGGGTGTAGGGAGGAGCGGGATTTACGGAGCGCGGCGCCACAACCTGGAACCGGCGGGCCCGAGAGTGACCGAGTCAAGGCATGTGCCAGCGGAACCGCGGCGTCGGACCGCCTCCTGGAGGAGCTCGGCCCCGTCCAGGCCCGGCCTCATTCCCAGCCCGCGCTTCCTCCTGCCGCGGCCGCCGCGCTGCCGCCGGCGCCGTAGCGCTCTGCTGCCCACCCCGTCCCCGCGGCCGAGCCCTGGATTCCAGTGGAAGAAGGCCATCCCACGAGTGCAGGACCAGGACCCCGCGGGGGACACTGCAGCCTGCGCTCGGTAGGGCCCCCGCCGCCACCTTCTGAAATAGGATGTCCCGACGTGACGGTGTCAGCTGTGATGCATGTTTCAAGGGAAATTTTCAAGGTCACAGCTATAAGTGTTTAATATGCAATGGTTACGATTTTTGTGCATCTTGTTATGAAAGTGGTGCAACAAGAACAAGGCATACAACTGACCATCCAATGCACTGCATGTTAACAAGGGTAGATGTTGATTTGTACTATGGTTCCTAAGCTTTCTCTGTAGAGCAGCCACAGGCTTTTACTTGTCCCTATTGTGGAAAAATTGGCTATACGGAGACATCTCTTCAAGAACATGCAGAAACATCAACAGAAGTGATGTATACAGTATTTGCAGCATTACCTGGAGGCAGTCCTAATCATGTCACGGATGACCCTGCAGCTCGTCTTACTCTTGAACACAGAGCCCCTAGAGATTTAGATGAATCGAGTGGTGTTCGACATATACATAGAATGAATGCTTCACCTTGGCTGGGGATTGGGAGGTCCTGGTGTACGTAGATCAAACATTCATTCCACTAGCAGTTCTACTGGCAGGCTTTCTTCTTCTCGGACTTCATATTCTCCAAGCAATAGGGAAGCCATTGATCCTATAGGTGAGCTTTGATCCCAGTTATCAGGAGTGAGACGTTCCGCAGGGGGACAGCTTAATTCCTCTGGCCCTTCCGCTTCGCAGTTACAACAACTGCAGATACAGCTGCAGCTAGAATGGCAGCACGCCCGGGCAGCACGGCCACAACTGGACACTGCACGCAACGCAACCCGGCATACTAACACAAGGAGTGTCACCACTACAATCACACATTCCACAGAAACAAACAACACAACTAACACAGAAAGCAGTCAGCAAACTATCCAGAATTCCCAGTTTCTTCTAAAAAGGTTGAACGATCCTAAATTGTCTGAAACAGTGCACCAGTCCGTAGAAAGTGAGTGCACAGACCGCACCCTCTTTATTCAAGAGCGCCTTCGATCAACTTTATTTCGTGAAGAGAGCTCGTCCTCAGACGAGAATGAACGGGGTGAATTGGCAGATTTTGGTGCTTTGGGCTGTGTAGATATTATGCCTTTAGATGTTGCTTTAGAAAACCTAAATTTAAAAGAGAGTACTATAGGAAATGAACCTCCACCACCTCCTCTTTGATGACACCCCAATTCACAGACCATGTCCTCTGTGCTGTATTTCCCAATGAATGTGGACAACAACTATCTTGGGTTTGATTGGTGATTGTAATTTCAGGTCTGTCACTCTTGTTTTATTGTGTACATTCAAAAGGAAGAGCGAAAATCTATATGATAATCCTTTCCACTTAACTAATTTTTACCTCTAGCTGGAAAATATAGGTAGCAGTGCAGGGTGATCTCTGCTTCCTGTACCTTGACATGCAAAAGCTTCTGCTAATACTCCACAATCAAACTGAAGAGGAAAATTGAAATATCTAATGAAGCTGCTGTGTGTGATTATGAATATTAATCGATAAAATCTGTTGGGCTGGTTTACCTTAAAAAAAAAAAAAAAAAGACTACCTATATACCGGTAACACTCCGAGGCATTTGGGTGATCCAAAGTCTCCTAGGCCTGAATAGGTCATTACATGCATAATGCTATTCACCACACGCAGAAATCCCAGCCTCAAACGTGTCATCGTGGAAGGTCCCAGTGTGTCCCAAATGTCTCCAGTAGTCAGGAAGAGAGTGCCTGTAAATGACCTGTGGGATCAAATTGGTAACTGGAGAATGTCAGGAAAGCCCACGTTTCCCCCTTTGGAAAGCGACATGGTTTTGGCCTCCAAGGTGTCTCTAACACACACTGCCCATCTATTCGTCACTCTACAAATATTTATGCGAGGAACAGTGAGATTTGCGTAAAGAAACCACGTGCTTTCGATTTCTTTCTTGGAGCTCATCCCACAGCATTCTGTAGCTAATGTGCCAACCAAATGTGACCTCTAGTTTAGAGGTAAGGTGCACATTTTCCCATCACAAAAGATAGGGTGCAACAGTTTCCAGGAAACCTTAGTCAATGGACTGCTTTAGCTCCAGTATTCCTCACAGTGCTTAGGACTCTCGCGTGTGTACTTTTCCCGTGGAAGTACACTGTGGCCCAAAAGCCATCTTAGCACCATCCGGGGAAACACATCTCTGGGAACCGCCCTTTCTGTTCAGTTTGAAGGGCTAGGAGCAGCTTGCTTAATTCAATGGCTTGCATTCCTCAGCTTTCAAACAACCTCAGGAAGACAGTTCTTGGTAGGCTTTCTTTCAATGTGGGTGTGCCAAAGTGAGGAAACCTGAGCTGCAATGTAAAAACACCGGGTCTCCAATTCATTTTGAGAACTCATGACAGACGTCTCTCTAACTGAAGAGGAAACCAGACATTAGGTCCAGCCAAAAATAATGCAGAGATTTACTTTGAGCGCTGCTCAGCATTTACATCATCCAAAGACACCTAGGCCTACTGAGGGCATTTAGAAGATTCTACAGTTA
The DNA here is from genome assembly GCF_028564815.1 of Eubalaena glacialis. Classification (NCBI taxonomy): domain Eukaryota; kingdom Metazoa; phylum Chordata; class Mammalia; order Artiodactyla; family Balaenidae; genus Eubalaena; species Eubalaena glacialis. The sequence continues at coordinate 87,612,673 of NC_083726.1, read as the reverse complement.
ATTGCTCACAGTACACGTAGCATCCAAAGGTCTCATCGTGCAAGGGCAATCTTTGTTCCAAGTGTCTCTTGTAGCTAGTCAGAAAAGATAAGTAAATGTGCTGTGTGATCTACTTTGTAATTGGGAGGACTAGAAAAGTCAGTATTTTTCCCTTTTTAAAGACAGATAGTGACAACTTCAAGGCTGTCTGACGTTAACCATCTTTTATTCATTTCTGGGGATGCCTCTGTGAATAAAAGCACGTTTTCTCATAAGTAGTGGGGAGGTTTTCACCGCTTGGTCAGAGCTCATGCCACTGCCCACCCTAGATAAAGTGCAAAGTGAACGTGACCCCTAACATCAAGGTAAGCCCCAGTGTTTCCCATAAGCAAAGTTTGGTGTGCAGCAGTCTCCATGAACCCTGAGTCGATCGACTGCTTGAACTCCTCGATGCCTTTTTCTAGGCTTAAGACCGTCATGTATGAATTCATGTGTTTGGGAGACAGTTTTGTCCTGTCAGTTCCTTGGATATCTTCCAAGAGAAATAACACGAGACAGACTGTTGAGATCAGCTATTTCTATGCAGTGGGAAGAGGAATTAATTGCTTTTTGCTTGTATAGCTCGCTTTCTACAGCTTTAAAACAGCCCTGGGGACACAGTTTGACCCATTCTTAAGTTCAACGTTGCTCTCCCTTTTTGAGTGTCACTGAGCTGAAATGAATCAATCCCCGTGGCTAAAGTACCTCCTGGAAACTCCTACTTGTCATCTCTCTTCCATGACGGGAAGGTAGACCTTGGGTGAAGCCAGATAAACGTACCAAAATACCGGTAACACCGCGAGGCATTTGGATGATACAAAGACACCTAGGCCTGCCTAGATCATTACATGGGTAATGCTATTCACCGTATGCAGGACTCTCGGCGTCCAATGTGTCATCATGTAAGGGCCCAGTGTGTCACCAAAGGCTCCAGTAGTCAGGCAGAGAGTGACGGTAAATGTGCTGTGAGGTCAAGTTTGTAATTGGAGAATGTCGGGAATCCCATATATATATATATATATATATATATATAAAACAGTCATAAATGTATATGCACCCAACATAGGACCACTTCAATACATAAGGCAACTGCTAACATCTATAAAAGAGGAAATCGACAGTAACACATAATAGTGGGGGAGTTTAACACCTCACTTACACCAATGGACAGATCATCCAAACAGAAAATTAATAAGGAAACTCGAGCTTTAAATGACACAATAGACCAGATAGATTTAATGGATATTTACAGGACATTCCATTCCAAAACAGCAGATTACACTTTCTTCTCAAGTGCACATGGAACATTCTCTAGGATAGATTACATCACGGGTCACAAATTAAACCTCAGTAAATTTAAGAAAATTGAAATCACATCAATTATCTTTTGGGACCACAATGCTATGAGATTAGAAATCTATTACAGGGGAAAAAACGTAAGAAACACAAAACATATGGAGGCTAAACACTACGTTACTAAATAACCAAGAGATCACTGAAGAAATCAAAGAGGAAATCAAAAAATACCTAGAGACACATGACAAAGAAAACAAGACGATCCTAAACCTATGGGATGCAGCAAAAGCCGTTCTAAGGGAAGTTTATAGCAATAAAAGCCTACCTCAAGAAACAAGAAAAATCACAAATAAACAATCTAACCTTACACCTCAAAGAACTAGAGAAAGAAAAACAAACAAATTGCAAAGTGAGTAGAAGGAAAGAAATCAAAAGGATCAGAGCAGAAATAAAATAAATAGAAACAAAGAAAGCAATAACAAAGATCAATAAAACTAAAAGCTGCTTCTTTGAGAAGATAAACAAAATTCATATACCATTAACCAGACTCATCAAGAAAAACAGAGAGAGGACTCAGATCAATAAAAATAAAAATGAAAACGGAGAAGTTACAACAGACAACGCAGAAATACAAAGCATCCTAAGAGACTACTACAAGCAAATCTATGCAAATAAAATGGACAAACTGGAAGAAATGGACAAATTCTTAGAAAGATATCACCTTCCAAGACTGAACCAGGAAGAAACGGAAAATATGAACAGACAAATCACAAGTAATGAAATTGAAACCGTGATTTAAAAACTTCCAACAAGCAAAAGTCCAGGTCCAGATGGCTTCACAGGTGACTTCTATCAAACATTTAGAGAAGAGCTAACACCCATCCTTCTCAAACTCTTCCAAAAAATTGCGGAGGAAGGAAGGCTCCCAAACTCATTCTATGAGGCCACCATCACCCTGATACCAAAACCAGGCAAAGATACTACAAAAAAAGGAAATTACAGACCAATATCACTCTTGAATATACATGCAAAAATCCTCAACCAAATACTGGCAAACAGAATCCAACAACACATTAATAGAATTATACACCATGTGAAGTGGGATTTATCCCAGGGATGCAAGGATTCTTCAATATACGCAAATCAATCAATGTGATACACCAAATTAGCAAATTGAAGAAGAAACACCATATGATCATCACAATAGATGTAGAAAAAGCTTTTGACTTTTCAACACCCATTTATGATAAAAACTCTCCAGAGAGTGGGCATAGAGGAAACCTACCTCAACATCATAAAGGCCGTATATGAAAAACCCAAAGCAAACATCATTCTCAAAGGTGAAAAACTGAAAGAATTTCCTCTCAGATCAGGAACAAGACAAGGATGTGCACTCTCACCACGATTATTCAACATAGTTTTCGAAGTCCTAGCCACGGCCATCAGAGAAGAAAAAGAAATATACGGAATACAAATTGGGAAAGAAGAAGCAAAACTGTCACTGTTTGCAGACGACATGATACTATACATAGAGAATCCTAAAGATGCCACCAGAAAACTACTAGAGCTAATCAATAAATCTGGTAAAGTTGAAGGATACAAGTTTAATGCATAGAAATCTCTTGCATTCCTATATACTAATGATGAAAAATCTGAAAGAGAAATTAAGGAAACACTCCCATTTACCATTGCAACAACAACAAAAAATTACCTAGGAAGAAACCTACATAGGGAGGCAACTATGCCGAAAACTATAAGACACTGATGAAAGAAATTAAAGACGATACCAACAGATGGAGAGATATACCATATTTTTGGATTGGAAGAATCAATATTGTGAAAATGAGTATACTACCCACAGCAATCTAAAGATTCAATGCAATCCCTATCAAATTACCAATGACATTTTATACAGAAGTAGAACAAAAAAATCTTAAAATTTCTATGGAGACACAAAAGACCCCAAATAGCCAAAGCAGGCTTGTGGGAAAAAAATGGAGTTGGAGGAATCAGACTCCCTGACTTCAGACTATACTACAAAGCTACAGTAATCAAGGCAATATGGTACTGGCAGAAAACCAGAAATAGAGATCAACGGAACAGGATGGAAAGCCCAGAGATAAACAAACGCACCTGTAGTCAACTAATCTATGACAGAGTAGGCAAGGATATACAATAGAGAAAAGACAGTCTCTGCAATAAGTGGTGCTGGGAAAACTGGACAGCTACCTGTAAAAGAAGGAAATTAGAACACTCCATAACACCATACCCAAAAATAAACTCAAAATGGATTAGAGACCTAAATGTCAGACTGGGCAATATAAAAGTCTTAGAGGAAAACATAGGAGGAACACTCTTTGACATAAATCACAGCAAGATCTTTTTTGATCCACTGCCTAGAGTAATGGAAATAAAACAAAAATAAACAAATGGGACCGAATGAAACATAAAAGCTTTTGCACAGCAAAGGAAACCATAAACAAGAGGAAAAGACAACCCTCAGAATGGGAGAAAATATTTCAAATGAATCAGAGGACAAAGGATTAATCTCCAAAACATATAAAAAGCTCATGCAGCTCAATAGTAAAAAAAAAAAAAGAAAACCACCCCAGCAAAAAATGGGCAGAAGAGCTAAATACACATTTTTTGAAAGAAGACATACAGATGGCCAAGAAGCACATGAAAAGCTGCCCAACACCACTAATTGTTAGAGAAAAGCAAATCGAAACTACAATGAGGTATCACCTCACACCACTTACAATGGGCATCATCAGAAAATCTACAAACAACAAATGCTGGAGAGGGTGTGGAGAAAAGGGAACCCTCTTGCACTGTTGGTGGGAATGTAAATTGATACCGCCACTATGGAGAACAATACGGAGGTTCCTTAAAGACCTAAAAATAGAATTACCATATGACCCAGCAATCCAACTACTGGGCATATACCCAGAGAACCATAATTCAAAAAGACACATGCACCCCAAAGTTCATTGCAGCACTATTTACAATAGCCAGGTCATGGAAGCAACCTAAATGCCCATGAAAAGATTAATGGATCTAGAGACTGTCATACAGAGTGAAGTAAGTCAGAAAGAGAAAAACAAATATCGTATATTAAGGCATATATGTGGAACCTAGAAAAATGATACAGATGAACCACTTAGCAGGGCAGATATTGAGACAAAGATGTAGGGAACAAATGTACAGACACCAAGTGGGGAAAGCAGTGGTGGGGTGGGAGTGGGGGTGTGATGAATTGGGCAATTAGGGTTGACATGTATACACAGATGTGTATACAATTGATGACTAATAAGAACCTGCTGTATAAAAAAAATATATAAAATAAAATTCAAAAATTAAAAAAAAACCACCCAATCAAAACATGGGCAGAAGAGCTAAGTAGACATTTCTCAAAAAAAGACATACAAATGGCCAATAAGCACATGAAAAGCTGCTCAACATCATTAATTATTAGAGAAAAGCAAATCAAAACTACAATGTGGTATCACCTCACACCAGTTACAATGGGTATCATCAGAAAATCTACAAACAACAAATGATGGAGAGGGTGTGGAGAAAAGGGAACCCTCTTGCACTGTTGGTTGGAATGTAAATTGATACAGCCACTATGGAGAACAGTATGGAGCTTCCTTAAAAGACTAAAAATAGAATTACCATATGACCCAGCAATACCACTAGTGGGCATATAACCTGAGAATACCATAATTCAAAAAGACACATGCACCCCAGTATTCCTTGCAGCACTACTTACAATAGCCAGGTCATGGAAGCAACCTAAATGCCCATCAACAGACGAATAGTTAAAGAAGATGTGGTACATATGTACAATGGGATATTACTCAGCCTTAAAAAGAACGAAATTGTGTCATTTGTAGACAAGTGGATGGATCTAGAGACTGTCATACAGAGTGAAGTAAGCCAGAAAGAGAAAAACAGTTATGGTATATTAACACATGTATGTGGAACCTAGAAAAATGGTACAGAAGAACGGGTTTGCAGGGCAGAAATAGTGACACAGATGTACAGGAAAAAAGTATGGACAAAAAGAGGGGAAAGTGGCACGAGGGTGGAGGTGGTGTGATGAATTGAGAGACTGACATTGACATATATACACACATATGTATAAATTGGATAACTAATATAATCCTGCTGCATTAAAAAAATTTAAAATTCAAAACTTCAAAAAAAATAATTAAAATTAAAATTAATGTGACTATTTGAAACAAACAAACAAACAAAAAAACAACCTCAGGAAGACGGTTCTAGGCAGGCTCTCTTTCAATGTGGGTCTGCCTAAGTGAGGAAAGTGGAGCTGCACTGCAAAACACCACCGGGACTCCAATTCATTTGGGGAATTCATGCCAGATGTCTCTCATCTTGAAGCAGCGATTAGACTGTAGGACCATCCCGAAATACACTAGAGATTTACCCTGAGCATTGCTACGCATTTGGAACATCCAATGTCACCTAGGTCTACCGGGGGCATTCAGACGATTATGCAATGCAGCAGACGCAGAACACGCCAAGTCCAAAAGTTGCTGCGTGGAAGGGTGAAGTGTGTCCCAAGGGTCATTTTAGCTACTCTGAAGAGATAGGGAAAAATGTCGTGGAATGATTTTGTAATTGGGAAGACTAGGAAGGGCAGTGGTTTCCTCGTTTGAAAACTAGATAGTGGCGGCCACAAGGCTGCATGATGTTGCCTATCTTTTTTGCACTTCTAGGAATGACTCCGTGACGAAAAATGAGTTTTCTCATAAGAAGCCGGAGATCTCCACTGCTTCCTAGGAGTTCATCCTAAGGCGCACCTTACCTATATTGCGAAGTCAATGTGACCCATAGCCTCAAGATAAACCCCAGTGTTTCCCATCAGCAAAGTTTGGTGTGCAGCTGCCTCCAGGATCCTTGAGTGCATCGAGTGTTTTAAGTCCTCTATGCCTTTTCGGAGATTTAAGACAGTGGCATATGAATTCACTTCCGAGGGAGAACGTGTGTCCTGTGGGTCCCTTGTGCATCTTCCAAGCAACATAACGCGAAACAGACTTTAGGATGAACTCTTTCTACGCAGAGGGAAGGGCAATTAATTACTTTCTTGCTTGCATAGCTACCTTTCTACAGCTTAAACCAGTCCCGGGGACAGGGTTCTAGCCAGTCTTGTGTTGAACGTGGCTCTCCATTTGTGAGGACCTCTAAACTCCACTGAAACAATCCCTGTGACTAAAGTACATCCTGGGAACTCATACCAGTCATCACTGTAGCATGGCGGGAAGGTCGACTCTAGGCCCAGCCTGAAAAACAGTACAGAGGTGGTAGTGAGGGGGCGGCCGCCAGGCCGAGGGCGGTTTCGGGCGGTCTCCGGCACCCGGCGCCCGACCGCTGCCTGCTTGTGGGTGCGCGCAGATGACGTGCCCCGAGTCGCTGCGGCCGCGCCGCTCCCACAGTTCCCTCCCGCCCAGGGCACCAGGCGTCTGGGCCCGACGCGGCCAGCGAGAGGCGGGGCTGCAGAGCAGGCGGGGGAATGAGGTGGAGGAGGAGGACGAAGAGGAGGAGAAGGCGGAAGTTGGAGCCCGGGGAGAGTGGCGGTTGGTGGGCCGGGTGTAGGGAGGAGCGGGATTTACGGAGCGCGGCGCCACAACCTGGAACCGGCGGGCCCGAGAGTGACCGAGTCAAGGCATGTGCCAGCGGAACCGCGGCGTCGGACCGCCTCCTGGAGGAGCTCGGCCCCGTCCAGGCCCGGCCTCATTCCCAGCCCGCACTTCCTCCTGCCGCGGCCGCCGCGCTGCCGCCGGCGCCGTAGCGCTCTGCTGCCCACCCCGTCCCCGCGGCCGAGCCCTGGATTCCAGTGGAAGAAAGCCATCCCACGAGTGCAGGACCAGGACCCCGCGGGGGACACTGCAGCCTGCGCTCGGTAGGGCCCCCGCCGCCACCTTCTGAAATAGGATGTCCCGACGTGACGGTGTCAGCTGTGATGCATGTTTCAAGGGAAATTTTCAAGGTCACAGCTATAAGTGTTTAATATGCAACGGTTACGATTTTTGTGCATCTTGTTATGAAAGTGGTGCAACAAGAACAAGGCATACAACTGACCATCCAATGCACTGCATGTTAACAAGGGTAGATGTTGATTTGTACTATGGTTCCTAAGCTTTCTCTGTAGAGCAGCCACAGGCTTTTACTTGTCCCTATTGTGGAAAAATTGGCTATACGGAGACATCTCTTCAAGAACATGCAGAAACATCAACAGAAGTGATGTATACAGTATTTGCAGCATTACCTGGAGGCAGTCCTAATCATGTCACGGATGACCCTGCAGCTCGTCTTACTCTTGAACACAGAGCCCCTAGAGATTTAGATGAATCGAGTGGTGTTCGACATATACATAGAATGAATGCTTCACCTTGGCTGGGGATTGGGAGGTCCTGGTGTACGTAGATCAAACATTCATTCCACTAGCAGTTCTACTGGCAGGCTTTCTTCTTCTCGGACTTCATATTCTCCAAGCAATAGGGAAGCCATTGATCCTATAGGTGAGCTTTGATCCCAGTTATCAGGAGTGAGACGTTCCGCAGGGGGACAGCTTAATTCCTCTGGCCCTTCCGCTTCGCAGTTACAACAACTGCAGATACAGCTGCAGCTAGAATGGCAGCACGCCCGGGCAGCACGGCCACAACTGGACACTGCACGCAATGCAAACCGGCATACTAACACAAGGAGTGTCACCACTACAATCACACATTCCACAGAAACAAACAACACAACTAACACAGAAAGCAGTCAGCAAACTATCCAGAATTCCCAGTTTCTTCTAAAAAGGTTGAACGATCCTAAATTGTCTGAAACAGTGCACCAGTCCGTAGAAAGTGAGTGCACAGACCGCACCCTCTTTATTCAAGAGCGCCTTCGATCAACTTTATTTCGTGAAGAGAGCTCGTCCTCAGACGAGAATGAACGGGGTGAATTGGCAGATTTTGGTGCTTTGGGCTGTGTAGATATTATGCCTTTAGATGTTGCTTTAGAAAACCTAAATTTAAAAGAGAGTACTATAGGAAATGAACCTCCACCACCTCCTCTTTGATGACACCCCAATTCACAGACCATGTCCTCTGTGCTGTATTTCCCAATGAATGTGGACAACAACTATCTTGGGTTTGATTGGTGATTGTAATTTCAGGTCTGTCACTCTTGTTTTATTGTGTACATTCAAAAGGAAGAGCGAAAATCTATATGATAATCCTTTCCACTTAACTAATTTTTACCTCTAGCTGGAAAATATAGGTAGCAGTGCAGGGTGATCTCTGCTTCCTGTACCTTGACATGCAAAAGCTTCTGCTAATACTCCACAATCAAACTGAAGAGGAAAATTGAAATATCTAATGAAGCTGCTGTGTGTGATTATGAATATTAATCGATAAAAACTGTTGGGATTGTTTACCTTAAAAAAAAAAAAAAAAAAGTCTACCTATATACCGGTAACACTCCGAGGCATTTGGGTGATCCAAAGTCTCCTAGGCCTGAATAGGTCATTACATGCATAATGCTATTCACCACACGCAGAAATCCCAGCCTCAAACGTGTCATCGTGGAAGGTCCCAGTGTGTCCCAAATGTCTCCAGTAGTCAGGAAGAGAGTGCCTGTAAATGACCTGTGGGATCAAATTGGTAACTGGAGAATGTCAGGAAAGCCCACGTTTCCCCCTTTGGAAAGCGACATGGTTTTGGCCTCCAAGGTGTCTCTAACACACACTGCCCATCTATTCGTCACTCTACAAATATTTATGCGAGGAACAGTGAGATTTGCGTAAAGAAACCACGTGCTTTCGATTTCTTTCTTGGAGCTCATCCCACAGCATTCTGTAGCTAATGTGCCAACCAAATGTGACCTCTAGTTTAGAGGTAAGGTGCACATTTTCCCATCACAAAAGATAGGGTGCAACAGTTTCCAGGAAACCTTAGTCAATGGACTGCTTTAGCTCCAGTATTCCTCACAGTGCTTAGGACTCTCGCGTGTGTACTTTTCCCGTGGAAGTACACTGTGGCCCAAAAGCCATCTTAGCACCATCCGGGGAAACACATCTCTGGGAACCGCCCTTTCTGTTCAGTTTGAAGGGCTAGGAGCAGCTTGCTTAATTCAATGGCTTGCATTCCTCAGCTTTCAAACAACCTCAGGAAGACAGTTCTTGGTAGGCTTTCTTTCAATGTGGGTGTGCCAAAGTGAGGAAACCTGAGCTGCAATGTAAAAACACCGGGTCTCCAATTCATTTTGAGAACTCATGACAGACGTCTCTCTAACTGAAGAGGAAACCAGACATTAGGTCCAGCCAAAAATAATGCAGAGATTTACTTTGAGCGCTGCTCAGCATTTACATCATCCAAAGACACCTAGGCCTACTGAGGGCATTTAGAAGATTCTACAGTTAATTGCTCACAGTACACGTAGCATCCAAAGGTCTCATCGTGCAAGGGCAATCTTTGTTCCAAGTGTCTCTTGTAGCTAGTCAGAAAAGATAAGTAAATGTGCTGTGTGATCTACTTTGTAATTGGGAGGACTAGAAAAGTCAGTATTTTTCCCTTTTTAAAGACAGATAGTGACAACTTCAAGGCTGTCTGACGTTAACCATCTTTTATTCATTTCTGGGGATGCCTCTGTGAATAAAAGCACGTTTTCTCATAAGTAGTGGGGAGGTTTTCACCGCTTGGTCAGAGCTCATGCCACTGCCCACCCTAGATAAAGTGCAAAGTGAACGTGACCCCTAACATCAAGGTAAGCCCCAGTGTTTCCCATAAGCAAAGTTTGGTGTGCAGCAGTCTCCATGAACCCTGAGTCGATCGACTGCTTGAACTCCTCGATGCCTTTTTCTAGGCTTAAGACCGTCATGTATGAATTCATGTGTTTGGGAGACAGTTTTGTCCTGTCAGTTCCTTGGATATCTTCCAAGAGAAATAACACGAGACAGACTGTTGAGATCAGCTATTTCTATGCAGTGGGAAGAGGAATTAATTGCTTTTTGCTTGTATAGCTCGCTTTCTACAGCTTTAAAACAGCCCTGGGGACACAGTTTGACCCATTCTTAAGTTCAACGTTGCTCTCCCTTTTTGAGTGTCACTGAGCTGAAATGAATCAATCCCCGTGGCTAAAGTACCTCCTGGAAACTCCTACTTGTCATCTCTCTTCCATGACGGGAAGGTAGACCTTGGGTGAAGCCAGATAAACGTACCAAAATACCGGTAACACCGCGAGGCATTTGGATGATACAAAGACACCTAGGCCTGCCTAGATCATTACATGGGTAATGCTATTCACCGTATGCAGGACTCTCGGCGTCCAATGTGTCATCATGTAAGGGCCCAGTGTGTCACCAAAGGCTCCAGTAGTCAGGCAGAGAGTGACGGTAAATGTGCTGTGAGGTCAAGTTTGTAATTGGAGAATGTCGGGAATCCCATATATATATATATATATATATATATATAAAACAGTCATAAATGTATATGCACCCAACATAGGACCACTTCAATACATAAGGCAACTGCTAACATCTATAAAAGAGGAAATCGACAGTAACACATAATAGTGGGGGAGTTTAACACCTCACTTACACCAATGGACAGATCATCCAAACAGAAAATTAATAAGGAAACTCGAGCTTTAAATGACACAATAGACCAGATAGATTTAATGGATATTTACAGGACATTCCATTCCAAAACAGCAGATTACACTTTCTTCTCAAGTGCACATGGAACATTCTCTAGGATAGATTACATCACGGGTCACAAATTAAACCTCAGTAAATTTAAGAAAATTGAAATCACATCAATTATCTTTTGGGACCACAATGCTATGAGATTAGAAATCTATTACAGGGGAAAAAACGTAAGAAACACAAAACATATGGAGGCTAAACACTACGTTACTAAATAACCAAGAGATCACTGAAGAAATCAAAGAGGAAATCAAAAAATACCTAGAGACACATGACAAAGAAAACAAGACGATCCTAAACCTATGGGATGCAGCAAAAGCCGTTCTAAGGGAAGTTTATAGCAATAAAAGCCTACCTCAAGAAACAAGAAAAATCACAAATAAACAATCTAACCTTACACCTCAAAGAACTAGAGAAAGAAAAACAAACAAATTGCAAAGTGAGTAGAAGGAAAGAAATCAAAAGGATCAGAGCAGAAATAAAATAAATAGAAACAAAGAAAGCAATAACAAAGATCAATAAAACTAAAAGCTGCTTCTTTGAGAAGATAAACAAAATTCATATACCATTAACCAGACTCATCAAGAAAAACAGAGAGAGGACTCAGATCAATAAAAATAAAAATGAAAACGGAGAAGTTACAACAGACAACGCAGAAATACAAAGCATCCTAAGAGACTACTACAAGCAAATCTATGCAAATAAAATGGACAAACTGGAAGAAATGGACAAATTCTTAGAAAGATATCACCTTCCAAGACTGAACCAGGAAGAAACGGAAAATATGAACAGACAAATCACAAGTAATGAAATTGAAACCGTGATTTAAAAACTTCCAACAAGCAAAAGTCCAGGTCCAGATGGCTTCACAGGTGACTTCTATCAAACATTTAGAGAAGAGCTAACACCCATCCTTCTCAAACTCTTCCAAAAAATTGCGGAGGAAGGAAGGCTCCCAAACTCATTCTATGAGGCCACCATCACCCTGATACCAAAACCAGGCAAAGATACTACAAAAAAATGAAATTACAGACCAATATCACTCTTGAATATACATGCAAAAATCCTCAACCAAATACTGGCAAACAGAATCCAACAACACATTAATAGAATTATACACCATGTCAAGTGGGATTTATCCCAGGGATGCAAGGATTCTTCAATATACGCAAATCAATCAATGTGATACACCAAATTAGCAAATTGAAGAAGAAACACCATATGATCATCACAATAGATGTAGAAAAAGCTTTTGACTTTTCAACACCCATTTATGATAAAAACTCTCCAGAGAGTGGGCATAGAGGAAACCTACCTCAACATCATAAAGGCCGTATATGAAAAACCCAAAGCAAACATCATTCTCAAAGGTGAAAAACTGAAAGAATTTCCTCTCAGATCAGGAACAAGACAAGGATGTGCACTCTCACCACGATTATTCAACATAGTTTTCGAAGTCCTAGCCACGGCCATCAGAGAAGAAAAAGAAATATACGGAATACAAATTGGGAAAGAAGAAGCAAAACTGTCACTGTTTGCAGACGACATGATACTATACATAGAGAATCCTAAAGATGCCACCAGAAAACTACTAGAGCTAATCAATAAATCTGGTAAAGTTGAAGGATACAAGTTTAATGCATAGAAATCTCTTGCATTCCTATATACTAATGATGAAAAATCTGAAAGAGAAATTAAGGAAACACTCCCATTTACCATTGCAACAACAACAAAAAATTACCTAGGAAGAAACCTACATAGGGAGGCAACTATGCCGAAAACTATAAGACACTGATGAAAGAAATTAAAGACGATACCAACAGATGGAGAGATATACCATATTTTTGGATTGGAAGAATCAATATTGTGAAAATGAGTATACTACCCACAGCAATCTAAAGATTCAATGCAATCCCTATCAAATTACCAATGACATTTTATACAGAAGTAGAACAAAAAAATCTTAAAATTTCTATGGAGACACAAAAGACCCCAAATAGCCAAAGCAGGCTTGTGGGAAAAAAATGGAGTTGGAGGAATCAGACTCCCTGACTTCAGACTATACTACAAAGCTACAGTAATCAAGGCAATATGGTACTGGCAGAAAACCAGAAATAGAGATCAACGGAACAGGATGGAAAGCCCAGAGATAAACAAACGCACCTGTAGTCAACTAATCTATGACAGAGTAGGCAAGGATATACAATAGAGAAAAGACAGTCTCTGCAATAAGTGGTGCTGGGAAAACTGGACAGCTACCTGTAAAAGAAGGAAATTAGAACACTCCATAACACCATACCCAAAAATAAACTCAAAATGGATTAGAGACCTAAATGTCAGACTGGGCAATATAAAAGTCTTAGAGGAAAACATAGGAGGAACACTCTTTGACATAAATCACAGCAAGATCTTTTTTGATCCACTGCCTAGAGTAATGGAAATAAAACAAAAATAAACAAATGGGACCGAATGAAACATAAAAGCTTTTGCACAGCAAAGGAAACCATAAACAAGAGGAAAAGACAACCCTCAGAATGGGAGAAAATATTTCAAATGAATCAGAGGACAAAGGATTAATCTCCAAAACATATAAAAAGCTCATGCAGCTCAATAGTAAAAAAAAAAAAGAAAACCACCCCAGCAAAAAATGGGCAGAAGAGCTAAATACACATTTTTTGAAAGAAGACATACAGATGGCCAAGAAGCACATGAAAAGCTGCCCAACACCACTAATTGTTAGAGAAAAGCAAATCGAAACTACAATGAGGTATCACCTCACACCACTTACAATGGGCATCATCAGAAAATCTACAAACAACAAATGCTGGAGAGGGTGTGGAGAAAAGGGAACCCTCTTGCACTGTTGGTGGGAATGTAAATTGATACCGCCACTATGGAGAACAATACGGAGGTTCCTTAAAGACCTAAAAATAGAATTACCATATGACCCAGCAATCCAACTACTGGGCATATACCCAGAGAACCATAATTCAAAAAGACACATGCACCCCAAAGTTCATTGCAGCACTATTTACAATAGCCAGGTCATGGAAGCAACCTAAATGCCCATGAAAAGATTAATGGATCTAGAGACTGTCATACAGAGTGAAGTAAGTCAGAAAGAGAAAAACAAATATCGTATATTAAGGCATATATGTGGAACCTAGAAAAATGATACAGATGAACCACTTAGCAGGGCAGATATTGAGACAAAGATGTAGGGAACAAATGTACAGACACCAAGTGGGGAAAGCAGTGGTGGGGTGGGAGTGGGGGTGTGATGAATTGGGCAATTAGGGTTGACATGTATACACAGATGTGTATACAATTGATGACTAATAAGAACCTGCTGTATAAAAAAAATATATAAAATAAAATTCAAAAATTAAAAAAAAACCACCCAATCAAAACATGGGCAGAAGAGCTAAGTAGACATTTCTCAAAAAAAGACATACAAATGGCCAATAAGCACATGAAAAGCTGCTCAACATCACTAATTATTAGAGAAAAGCAAATCAAAACTACAATGTGGTATCACCTCACACCAGTTACAATGGGTATCATCAGAAAATCTACAAACAACAAATGATGGAGAGGGTGTGGAGAAAAGGGAACCCTCTTGCACTGTTGGTTGGAATGTAAATTGATACAGCCACTATGGAGAACAGTATGGAGCTTCCTTAAAAGACTAAAAATAGAATTACCATATGACCCAGCAATACCACTAGTGGGCATATAACCTGAGAATACCATAATTCAAAAAGACACATGCACCCCAGTATTCCTTGCAGCACTACTTACAATAGCCAGGTCATGGAAGCAACCTAAATGCCCATCAACAGACGAATAGTTAAAGAAGATGTGGTACATATGTACAATGGGATATTACTCAGCCTTAAAAAGAACGAAATTGTGTCATTTGTAGACAAGTGGATGGATCTAGAGACTGTCATACAGAGTGAAGTAAGCCAGAAAGAGAAAAACAGTTATGGTATATTAACACATGTATGTGGAACCTAGAAAAATGGTACAGAAGAACGGGTTTGCAGGGCAGAAATAGTGACACAGATGTACAGGAAAAAAGTATGGACAAAAAGAGGGGAAAGTGGCACGAGGGTGGAGGTGGTGTGATGAATTGAGAGACTGACATTGACATATATACACACATATGTATAAATTGGATAACTAATATAATCCTGCTGCATTAAAAAAATTTAAAATTCAAAACTTCAAAAAAAATAATTAAAATTAAAATTAATGTGACTATTTGAAACAAACAAACAAACAAAAAAACAACCTCAGGAAGACGGTTCTAGGCAGGCTCTCTTTCAATGTGGGTCTGCCTAAGTGAGGAAAGTGGAGCTGCACTGCAAAACACCACCGGGACTCCAATTCATTTGGGGAATTCATGCCAGATGTCTCTCATCTTGAAGCAGCGATTAGACTGTAGGACCATCCCGAAATACACTAGAGATTTACCCTGAGCATTGCTACGCATTTGGAACATCCAATGTCACCTAGGTCTACCGGGGGCATTCAGACGATTATGCAATGCAGCAGACGCAGAACACGCCAAGTCCAAAAGTTGCTGCGTGGAAGGGTGAAGTGTGTCCCAAGGGTCATTTTAGCTACTCTGAAGAGATAGGGAAAAATGTCGTGGAATGATTTTGTAATTGGGAAGACTAGGAAGGGCAGTGGTTTCCTCGTTTGAAAACTAGATAGTGGCGGCCACAAGGCTGCATGATGTTGCCTATCTTTTTTGCACTTCTAGGAATGACTCCGTGACGAAAAATGAGTTTTCTCATAAGAAGCCGGAGATCTCCACTGCTTCCTAGGAGTTCATCCTAAGGCGCACCTTACCTATATTGCGAAGTCAATGTGACCCATAGCCTCAAGATAAACCCCAGTGTTTCCCATCAGCAAAGTTTGGTGTGCAGCTGCCTCCAGGATCCTTGAGTGCATCGAGTGTTTTAAGTCCTCTATGCCTTTTCGGAGATTTAAGACAGTGGCATATGAATTCACTTCCGAGGGAGAACGTGTGTCCTGTGGGTCCCTTGTGCATCTTCCAAGCAACATAACGCGAAACAGACTTTAGGATGAACTCTTTCTACGCAGAGGGAAGGGCAATTAATTACTTTCTTGCTTGCATAGCTACCTTTCTACAGCTTAAACCAGTCCCGGGGACAGGGTTCTAGCCAGTCTTGTGTTGAACGTGGCTCTCCATTTGTGAGGACCTCTAAACTCCACTGAAACAATCCCTGTGACTAAAGTACATCCTGGGAACTCATACCAGTCATCACTGTAGCATGGCGGGAAGGTCGACTCTAGGCCCAGCCTGAAAAACAGTACAGAGGTGGTAGTGAGGGGGCGGCCGCCAGGCCGAGGGCGGTTTCGGGCGGTCTCCGGCACCCGGCGCCCGACCGCTGCCTGCTTGTGGGTGCGCGCAGATGACGTGCCCCGAGTCGCTGCGGCCGCGCCGCTCCCACAGTTCCCTCCCGCCCAGGGCACCAGGCGTCTGGGCCAGACGCGGCCAGCGAGAGGCGGGGCTGCAGAGCAGGCGGGGGAATGAGGTGGAGGAGGAGGACGAAGAGGAGGAGAAGGCGGAAGTTGGAGCCCGGGGAGAGTGGCGGTTGGTGGGCCGGGTGTAGGGAGGAGCGGGATTTACGGAGCGCGGCGCCACAACCTGGAACCGGCGGGCCCGAGAGTGACCGAGTCAAGGCATGTGCCAGCGGAACCGCGGCGTCGGACCGCCTCCTGGAGGAGCTCGGCCCCGTCCAGGCCCGGCCTCATTCCCAGCCCGCGCTTCTTCCTGCCGCGGCCGCCGCGCTGCCGCCGGCGCCGTAGCGCTCTGCTGCCCACCCCGTCCCCGCGGCCGAGCCCTGGATTCCAGTGGAAGAAGGCCATCCCACGAGTGCAGGACCAGGACCCCGCGGGGGACACTGCAGCCTGCGCTCGGTAGGGCCCCCGCCGCCACCCTCTGAAATAGGATGTCCCGACATGACGGTGTCAGCTGTGATGCATGTTCCAAGGGAAATTTTCAAGGTCACAGCTATAAGTGTTTAATATGCAACGGTTACGATTTTTGTGCATCTTGTTATGAAAGTGGTGCAACAAGAACAAGGCATACAACTGACCATCCAATGCACTGCATGTTAACAAGGGTAGATGTTGATTTGTACTATGGTTCCTAAGCTTTCTCTGTAGAGCAGCCACAGGCTTTTACTTGTCCCTATTGTGGAAAAATTGGCTATACGGAGACATCTCTTCAAGAACATGCAGAAACATCAACAGAAGTGATGTATACAGTATTTGCAGCATTACCTGGAGGCAGTCCTAATCATGTCACGGATGACCCTGCAGCTCGTCTTACTCTTGAACACAGAGCCCCTAGAGATTTAGATGAATCGAGTGGTGTTCGACATATACATAGAATGAATGCTTCACCTTGGCTGGGGATTGGGAGGTCCTGGTGTACGTAGATCAAACATTCATTCCACTAGCAGTTCTACTGGCAGGCTTTCTTCTTCTCGGACTTCATATTCTCCAAGCAATAGGGAAGCCATTGATCCTATAGGTGAGCTTTGATCCCAGTTATCAGGAGTGAGACGTTCCGCAGGGGGACAGCTTAATTCCTCTGGCCCTTCCGCTTCGCAGTTACAACAACTGCAGATACAGCTGCAGCTAGAATGGCAGCACGCCCGGGCAGCACGGCCACAACTGGACACTGCACGCAACGCAACCCGGCATACTAACACAAGGAGTGTCACCACTACAATCACACATTCCACAGAAACAAACAACACAACTAACACAGAAAGCAGTCAGCAAACTATCCAGAATTCCCAGTTTCTTCTAAAAAGGTTGAATGATCCTAAATTGTCTGAAACAGTGCACCAGTCCGTAGAAAGTGAGTGCACAGACCGCACCCTCTTTATTCAAGAGCGCCTTCGATCAACTTTATTTCGTGAAGAGAGCTCGTCCTCAGACGAGAATGAACGGGGTGAATTGGCAGATTTTGGTGCTTTGGGCTGTGTAGATATTATGCCTTTAGATGTTGCTTTAGAAAACCTAAATTTAAAAGAGAGTACTATAGGAAATGAACCTCCACCACCTCCTCTTTGATGACACCCCAATTCACAGACCATGTCCTCTGTGCTGTATTTCCCAATGAATGTGGACAACAACTATCTTGGGTTTGATTGGTGATTGTAATTTCAGGTCTGTCACTCTTGTTTTATTGTGTACATTCAAAAGGAAGAGCGAAAATCTATATGATAATCCTTTCCACTTAACTAATTTTTACCTCTAGCTGGAAAATATAGGTAGCAGTGCAGGGTGATCTCTGCTTCCTGTACCTTGACATGCAAAAGCTTCTGCTAATACTCCACAATCAAACTGAAGAGGAAAATTGAAATATCTAATGAAGCTGCTGTGTGTGATTATGAATATTAATCGATAAAATCTGTTGGGCTGATTTACCTTAAAAAAAAAAAAAAAAAGACTACCTATATACCGGTAACACTCCGAGGCATTTGGGTGATCCAAAGTCTCCTAGGCCTGAATAGGTCATTACATGCATAATGCTATTCACCACACGCAGAAATCCCAGCCTCAAACGTGTCATCGTGGAAGGTCCCAGTGTGTCCCAAATGTCTCCAGTAGTCAGGAAGAGAGTGCCTGTAAATGACCTGTGGGATCAAATTGGTAACTGGAGAATGTCAGGAAAGCCCACGTTTCCCCCTTTGGAAAGCGACATGGTTTTGGCCTCCAAGGTGTCTCTAACACACACTGCCCATCTATTCGTCACTCTACAAATATTTATGCGAGGAACAGTGAGATTTGCGTAAAGAAACCACGTGCTTTCGATTTCTTTCTTGGAGCTCATCCCACAGCATTCTGTAGCTAATGTGCCAACCAAATGTGACCTCTAGTTTAGAGGTAAGGTGCACATTTTCCCATCACAAAAGATAGGGTGCAACAGTTTCCAGGAAACCTTAGTCAATGGACTGCTTTAGCTCCAGTATTCCTCACAGTGCTTAGGACTCTCGCGTGTGTACTTTTCCCGTGGAAGTACACTGTGGCCCAAAAGCCATCTTAGCACCATCCGGGGAAACACATCTCTGGGAACCGCCCTTTCTGTTCAGTTTGAAGGGCTAGGAGCAGCTTGCTTAATTCAATGGCTTGCATTCCTCAGCTTTCAAACAACCTCAGGAAGACAGTTCTTGGTAGGCTTTCTTTCAATGTGGGTGTGCCAAAGTGAGGAAACCTGAGCTGCAATGTAAAAACACCGGGTCTCCAATTCATTTTGAGAACTCATGACAGACGTCTCTCTAACTGAAGAGGAAACCAGACATTAGGTCCAGCCAAAAATAATGCAGAGATTTACTTTGAGCGCTGCTCAGCATTTACATCATCCAAAGACACCTAGGCCTACTGAGGGCATTTAGAAGATTCTACAGTTAATTGCTCACAGTACACGTAGCACCCAAAGGTCTCATCGTGCAAGGGCAATCTTTGTTCCAAGTGTCTCTTGTAGCTAGTCAGAAAAGATAAGTAAATGTGCTGTGTGATCTACTTTGTAATTGGGAGGACTAGAAAAGTCAGTATTTTTCCCTTTTTAAAGACAGATAGTGACAACTTCAAGGCTGTCTGACGTTAACCATCTTTTATTCATTTCTGGGGATGCCTCTGTGAATAAAAGCACGTTTTCTCATAAGTAGTGGGGAGGTTTTCACCGCTTGGTCAGAGCTCATGCCACTGCCCACCCTAGATAAAGTGCAAAGTGAACGTGACCCCTAACATCAAGGTAAGCCCCAGTGTTTCCCATAAGCAAAGTTTGGTGTGCAGCAGTCTCCATGAACCCTGAGTCGATCGACTGCTTGAACTCCTCGATGCCTTTTTCTAGGCTTAAGACCGTCATGTATGAATTCATGTGTTTGGGAGACAGTTTTGTCCTGTCAGTTCCTTGGATATCTTCCAAGAGAAATAACACGAGACAGACTGTTGAGATCAGCTATTTCTATGCAGTGGGAAGAGGAATTAATTGCTTTTTGCTTGTATAGCTCGCTTTCTACAGCTTTAAAACAGCCCTGGGGACACAGTTTGACCCATTCTTAAGTTCAACGTTGCTCTCCCTTTTTGAGTGTCACTGAGCTGAAATGAATCAATCCCCGTGGCTAAAGTACCTCCTGGAAACTCCTACTTGTCATCTCTCTTCCATGACGGGAAGGTAGACCTTGGGTGAAGCCAGATAAACGTACCAAAATACCGGTAACACCGCGAGGCATTTGGATGATACAAAGACACCTAGGCCTGCCTAGATCATTACATGGGTAATGCTATTCACCGTATGCAGGACTCTCGGCGTCCAATGTGTCATCATGTAAGGGCCCAGTGTGTCACCAAAGGCTCCAGTAGTCAGGCAGAGAGTGACGGTAAATGTGCTGTGAGGTCAAGTTTGTAACTGGAGAATGTCGGGAATCCCATATATATATATATATATATATATAAAACAGTCATAAATGTATATGCACCCAACATAGGACCACTTCAATACATAAGGCAACTGCTAACATCTATAAAAGAGGAAATCGACAGTAACACATAATAGTGGGGGAGTTTAACACCTCACTTACACCAATGGACAGATCATCCAAACAGAAAATTAATAAGGAAACTCGAGCTTTAAATGACACAATAGACCAGATAGATTTAATGGATATTTACAGGACATTCCATTCCAAAACAGCAGATTACACTTTCTTCTCAAGTGCACATGGAACATTCTCTAGGATAGATTACATCACGGGTCACAAATTAAACCTCAGTAAATTTAAGAAAATTGAAATCACATCAATTATCTTTTGGGACCACAATGCTATGAGATTAGAAATCTATTACAGGGGAAAAAACGTAAGAAACACAAAACATATGGAGGCTAAACACTACGTTACTAAATAACCAAGAGATCACTGAAGAAATCAAAGAGGAAATCAAAAAATACCTAGAGACACATGACAAAGAAAACAAGACGATCCTAAACCTATGGGATGCAGCAAAAGCCATTCTAAGGGAAGTTTATAGCAATAAAAGCCTACCTCAAGAAACAAGAAAAATCACAAATAAACAATCTAACCTTACACCTCAAAGAACTAGAGAAAGAAAAACAAACAAATTGCAAAGTGAGTAGAAGGAAAGAAATCAAAAGGATCAGAGCAGAAATAAAATAAATAGAAACAAAGAAAGCAATAACAAAGATCAATAAAACTAAAAGCTGCTTCTTTGAGAAGATAAACAAAATTCATATACCATTAACCAGACTCATCAAGAAAAACAGAGAGAGGACTCAGATCAATAAAAATAAAAATGAAAACGGAGAAGTTACAACAGACAACGCAGAAATACAAAGCATCCTAAGAGACTACTACAAGCAAATCTATGCAAATAAAATGGACAAACTGGA
Organism: Eubalaena glacialis; assembly: GCF_028564815.1. Lineage (NCBI taxonomy): Eukaryota > Metazoa > Chordata > Mammalia > Artiodactyla > Balaenidae > Eubalaena > Eubalaena glacialis. Next base: position 87,591,179 of record NC_083726.1, on the reverse strand, counting down.
AGAAATGGACAAATTCTTAGAAAGATATCACCTTCCAAGACTGAACCAGGAAGAAACGGAAAATATGAACAGACAAATCACAAGTAATGAAATTGAAACCGTGATTTAAAAACTTCCAACAAGCAAAAGTCCAGGTCCAGATGGCTTCACAGGTGACTTCTATCAAACATTTAGAGAAGAGCTAACACCCATCCTTCTCAAACTCTTCCAAAAAATTGCGGAGGAAGGAAGGCTCCCAAACTCATTCTATGAGGCCACCATCACCCTGATACCAAAACCAGGCAAAGATACTACAAAAAAAGGAAATTACAGACCAATATCACTCTTGAATATACATGCAAAAATCCTCAACCAAATACTGGCAAACAGAATCCAACAACACATTAATAGAATTATACACCATGTCAAGTGGGATTTATCCCAGGGATGCAAGGATTCTTCAATATACGCAAATCAATCAATGTGATACACCAAATTAGCAAATTGAAGAAGAAACACCATATGATCATCACAATAGATGTAGAAAAAGCTTTTGACTTTTCAACACCCATTTATGATAAAAACTCTCCAGAGAGTGGGCATAGAGGAAACCTACCTCAACATCATAAAGGCCGTATATGAAAAACCCAAAGCAAACATCATTCTCAAAGGTGAAAAACTGAAAGAATTTCCTCTCAGATCAGGAACAAGACAAGGATGTGCACTCTCACCACGATTATTCAACATAGTTTTCGAAGTCCTAGCCACGGCCATCAGAGAAGAAAAAGAAATATACAGAATACAAATTGGGAAAGAAGAAGCAAAACTGTCACTGTTTGCAGACGACATGATACTATACATAGAGAATCCTAAAGATGCCACCAGAAAACTACTAGAGCTAATCAATAAATCTGGTAAAGTTGAAGGATACAAGTTTAATGCATAGAAATCTCTTGCATTCCTATATACTAATGATGAAAAATCTGAAAGAGAAATTAAGGAAACACTCCCATTTACCATTGCAACAACAACAAAAAATTACCTAGGAAGAAACCTACATAGGGAGGCAACTATGCAGAAAACTATAAGACACTGATGAAAGAAATTAAAGACGATACCAACAGATGGAGAGATATACCATATTTTTGGATTGGAAGAATCAATATTGTGAAAATGAGTATACTACCCACAGCAATCTAAAGATTCAATGCAATCCCTATCAAATTACCAATGACATTTTATACAGAAGTAGAACAAAAAAATCTTAAAATTTCTATGGAGACACAAAAGACCCCAAATAGCCAAAGCAGGCTTGTGGGAAAAAAATGGAGTTGGAGGAATCAGACTCCCTGACTTCAGACTATACTACAAAGCTACAGTAATCAAGGCAATATGGTACTGGCAGAAAACCAGAAATAGAGATCAACGGAACAGGATGGAAAGCCCAGAGATAAACAAACGCACCTGTAGTCAACTAATCTATGACAGAGTAGGCAAGGATATACAATAGAGAAAAGACAGTCTCTGCAATAAGTGGTGCTGGGAAAACTGGACAGCTACCTGTAAAAGAAGGAAATTAGAACACTCCATAACACCATACCCAAAAATAAACTCAAAATGGATTAGAGACCTAAATGTCAGACTGGGCAATATAAAAGTCTTAGAGGAAAACATAGGAGGAACACTCTTTGACATAAATCACAGCAAGATCTTTTTTGATCCACTGCCTAGAGTAATGGAAATATAACAAAAATAAACAAATGGGACCGAATGAAACATAAAAGCTTTTGCACAGCAAAGCAAACCATAAACAAGAGGAAAAGACAACCCTCAGAATGGGAGAAAATATTTCAAATGAATCAGAGGACAAAGGATTAATCTCCAAAACATATAAAAAGCTCATGCAGCTCAATAGTAAAAAAAAAAAGAAAACCACCCCAGCAAAAAATGGGCAGAAGAGCTAAATACACATTTTTTGAAAGAAGACATACAGATGGCCAAGAAGCACATGAAAAGCTGCCCAACACCACTAATTGTTAGAGAAAAGCAAATCGAAACTACAATGAGGTATCACCTCACACCACTTACAATGGGCATCATCAGAAAATCTACAAACAACAAATGCTGGAGAGGGTGTGGAGAAAAGGGAACCCTCTTGCACTGTTGGTGGGAATGTAAATTGATAGCGCCACTATGGAGAACAATACGGAGGTTCCTTAAAGACCTAAAAATAGAATTACCATATGACCCAGCAATCCAACTACTGGGCATATACCCAGAGAACCATAATTCAAAAAGACACATGCACCCCAAAGTTCATTGCAGCACTATTTACAATAGCCAGGTCATGGAAGCAACCTAAATGCCCATGAAAAGATTAATGGATCTAGAGACTGTCATACAGAGTGAAGTAAGTCAGAAAGAGAAAAACAAATATCGTATATTAAGGCATATATGTGGAACCTAGAAAAATGGTACAGATGAACCACTTAGCAGGGCAGATATTGAGACAAAGATGTAGGGAACAAATGTACAGACACCAAGTGGGGAAAGCAGTGGTGGGGTGGGAGTGGGGGTGTGATGAATTTGGCAATTAGGGTTGACATGTATACACAGATGTGTATACAATTGATGACTAATAAGAACCTGCTGTATAAAAAAAATATATAAAATAAAATTCAAAAATTAAAAAAAAACCACCCAATCAAAAAATGGGCAGAAGAGCTAAGTAGACATTTCTCGAAAAAAGACATACAAATGGCCAATAAGCACATGAAAAGCTGCTCAACATCACTAATTATTAGAGAAAAGCAAATCAAAACTACAATGAGGTATCACCTCACACCAGTTACAATGGGTATCATCAGAAAATCTACAAACAACAAATGATGGAGAGGGTGTGGAGAAAAGGGAACCCTCTTGCACTGTTGGTTGGAATGTAAATTGATACAGCCACTATGGAGAACAGTATGGAGCTTCCTTAAAAGACTAAAAATAGAATTACCATATGACCCAGCAATACCACTAGTGGGCATATAACCTGAGAATACCATAATTCAAAAAGACACATGCACCCCAGTATTCCTTGCAGCACTACTTACAATAGCCAGGTCATGGAAGCAACCTAAATGCCCATCAACAGACGAATAGTTAAAGAAGATGTGGTACATATGTACAATGGGATATTACTCAGCCTTAAAAAGAACGAAATTGTGTCATTTGTAGACAAGTGGATGGATCTAGAGACTGTCATACAGAGTGAAGTAAGCCAGAAAGAGAAAAACAGTTATGGTATATTAACACATGTATGTGGAACCTAGAAAAATGGTACAGAAGAACGGGTTTGCAGGGCAGAAATAGTGACACAGATGTACAGGAAAAAAGTATGGACAAAAAGAGGGGAAAGTGGCACGAGGGTGGAGGTGGTGTGATGAATTGAGAGACTGACATTGACATATATACACACATATGTATAAATTGGATAACTAATATAATCCTGCTGCATTAAAAAAATTTAAAATTCAAAACTTCAAAAAAAATAATTAAAATTAAAATTAATGTGACTATTTGAAACAAACAAACAAACAAAAAAACAACCTCAGGAAGACGGTTCTAGGCAGGCTCTCTTTCAATGTGGGTCTGCCTAAGTGAGGAAAGTGGAGCTGCACTGCAAAAAACCACCGGGACTCCAATTCATTTTGGGAATTCATGCCAGATGTCTCTCATCTTGAAGCAGCGATTAGACTGTAGGACCATCCCGAAATACACTAGAGATTTACCCTGAGCATTGCTACGCATTTGGAACATCCAATGTCACCTAGGTCTACCGGGGGCATTCAGACGATTATGCAATGCAGCAGACGCAGAACACGCCAAGTCCAAAAGTTGCTGCGTGGAAGGGTGAAGTGTGTCCCAAGGGTCATTTTAGCTACTCTGAAGAGATAGGGAAAAATGTCGTGGAATGATTTTGTAATTGGGAAGACTAGGAAGGGCAGTGGTTTCCTCGTTTGAAAACTAGATAGTGGCGGCCACAAGGCTGCATGATGTTGCCTATCTTTTTTGCACTTCTAGGAATGACTCCGTGACGAAAAATGAGTTTTCTCATAAGAAGCCGGAGATCTCCACTGCTTCCTAGGAGTTCATCCTAAGGCGCACCTTACCTATATTGCGAAGTCAATGTGACCCATAGCCTCAAGATAAACCCCAGTGTTTCCCATCAGCAAAGTTTGGTGTGCAGCTGCCTCCAGGATCCTTGAGTGCATCGAGTGTTTTAAGTCCTCTATGCCTTTTCGGAGATTTAAGACAGTGGCATATGAATTCACTTCCGAGGGAGAACGTGTGTCCTGTGGGTCCCTTGTGCATCTTCCAAGCAACATAACGCGAAACAGACTTTAGGATGAACTCTTTCTACGCAGAGGGAAGGGCAATTAATTACTTTCTTGCTTGCATAGCTACCTTTCTACAGCTTAAACCAGTCCCGGGGACAGGGTTCTAGCCAGTCTTGTGTTGAACGTGGCTCTCCATTTGTGAGGACCTCTAAACTCCACTGAAACAATCCCTGTGACTAAAGTACATCCTGGGAACTCATACCAGTCATCACTGTAGCATGGCGGGAAGGTCGACTCTAGGCCCAGCCTGAAAAACAGTACAGAGGTGGTAGTGAGGGGGCGGCCGCCAGGCCGAGGGCGGTTTCGGGCGGTCTCCGGCACCCGGCGCCCGACCGCTGCCTGCTTGTGGGTGCGCGCAGATGACGTGCCCCGAGTCGCTGCGGCCGCGCCGCTCCCACAGTTCCCTCCCGCCCAGGGCACCAGGCGTCTGGGCCAGACGCGGCCAGCGAGAGGCGGGGCTGCAGAGCAGGCGGGGGAATGAGGTGGAGGAGGAGGACGAAGAGGAGGAGAAGGCGGAAGTTGGAGCCCGGGGAGAGTGGCGGTTGGTGGGCCGGGTGTAGGGAGGAGCGGGATTTACGGAGCGCGGCGCCACAACCTGGAACCGGCGGGCCCGAGAGTGACCGAGTCAAGGCATGTGCCAGCGGAACCGCGGCGTCGGACCGCCTCCTGGAGGAGCTCGGCCCCGTCCAGGCCCGGCCTCATTCCCAGCCCGCGCTTCTTCCTGCCGCGGCCGCCGCGCTGCCGCCGGCGCCGTAGCGCTCTGCTGCCCACCCCGTCCCCGCGGCCGAGCCCTGGATTCCAGTGGAAGAAGGCCATCCCACGAGTGCAGGACCAGGACCCCGCGGGGGACACTGCAGCCTGCGCTCGGTAGGGCCCCCGCCGCCACCCTCTGAAATAGGATGTCCCGACATGACGGTGTCAGCTGTGATGCATGTTCCAAGGGAAATTTTCAAGGTCACAGCTATAAGTGTTTAATATGCAACGGTTACGATTTTTGTGCATCTTGTTATGAAAGTGGTGCAACAAGAACAAGGCATACAACTGACCATCCAATGCACTGCATGTTAACAAGGGTAGATGTTGATTTGTACTATGGTTCCTAAGCTTTCTCTGTAGAGCAGCCACAGGCTTTTACTTGTCCCTATTGTGGAAAAATTGGCTATACGGAGACATCTCTTCAAGAACATGCAGAAACATCAACAGAAGTGATGTATACAGTATTTGCAGCATTACCTGGAGGCAGTCCTAATCATGTCACGGATGACCCTGCAGCTCGTCTTACTCTTGAACACAGAGCCCCTAGAGATTTAGATGAATCGAGTGGTGTTCGACATATACATAGAATGAATGCTTCACCTTGGCTGGGGATTGGGAGGTCCTGGTGTACGTAGATCAAACATTCATTCCACTAGCAGTTCTACTGGCAGGCTTTCTTCTTCTCGGACTTCATATTCTCCAAGCAATAGGGAAGCCATTGATCCTATAGGTGAGCTTTGATCCCAGTTATCAGGAGTGAGACGTTCCGCAGGGGGACAGCTTAATTCCTCTGGCCCTTCCGCTTCGCAGTTACAACAACTGCAGATACAGCTGCAGCTAGAATGGCAGCACGCCCGGGCAGCACGGCCACAACTGGACACTGCACGCAACGCAACCCGGCATACTAACACAAGGAGTGTCACCACTACAATCACACATTCCACAGAAACAAACAACACAACTAACACAGAAAGCAGTCAGCAAACTATCCAGAATTCCCAGTTTCTTCTAAAAAGGTTGAATGATCCTAAATTGTCTGAAACAGTGCACCAGTCCGTAGAAAGTGAGTGCACAGACCGCACCCTCTTTATTCAAGAGCGCCTTCGATCAACTTTATTTCGTGAAGAGAGCTCGTCCTCAGACGAGAATGAACGGGGTGAATTGGCAGATTTTGGTGCTTTGGGCTGTGTAGATATTATGCCTTTAGATGTTGCTTTAGAAAACCTAAATTTAAAAGAGAGTACTATAGGAAATGAACCTCCACCACCTCCTCTTTGATGACACCCCAATTCACAGACCATGTCCTCTGTGCTGTATTTCCCAATGAATGTGGACAACAACTATCTTGGGTTTGATTGGTGATTGTAATTTCAGGTCTGTCACTCTTGTTTTATTGTGTACATTCAAAAGGAAGAGCGAAAATCTATATGATAATCCTTTCCACTTAACTAATTTTTACCTCTAGCTGGAAAATATAGGTAGCAGTGCAGGGTGATCTCTGCTTCCTGTACCTTGACATGCAAAAGCTTCTGCTAATACTCCACAATCAAACTGAAGAGGAAAATTGAAATATCTAATGAAGCTGCTGTGTGTGATTATGAATATTAATCGATAAAAACTGTTGGGATGGTTTACCTAAAAAAAAAAAAAAAAAAAAAGACTACCTATATACCGGTAACACTCCGAGGCATTTGGGTGATCCAAAGTCTCCTAGGCCTGAATAGGTCATTACATGCATAATGCTATTCACCACACGCAGAAATCCCAGCCTCAAACGTGTCATCGTGGAAGGTCCCAGTGTGTCCCAAATGTCTCCAGTAGTCAGGAAGAGAGTGCCTGTAAATGACCTGTGGGATCAAATTGGTAACTGGAGAATGTCAGGAAAGCCCACGTTTCCCCCTTTGGAAAGCGACATGGTTTTGGCCTCCAAGGTGTCTCTAACACACACTGCCCATCTATTCGTCACTCTACAAATATTTATGCGAGGAACAGTGAGATTTGCGTAAAGAAACCACGTGCTTTCGATTTCTTTCTTGGAGCTCATCCCACAGCATTCTGTAGCTAATGTGCCAACCAAATGTGACCTCTAGTTTAGAGGTAAGGTGCACATTTTCCCATCACAAAAGATAGGGTGCAACAGTTTCCAGGAAACCTTAGTCAATGGACTGCTTTAGCTCCAGTATTCCTCACAGTGCTTAGGACTCTCGCGTGTGTACTTTTCCCGTGGAAGTACACTGTGGCCCAAAAGCCATCTTAGCACCATCCGGGGAAACACATCTCTGGGAACCGCCCTTTCTGTTCAGTTTGAAGGGCTAGGAGCAGCTTGCTTAATTCAATGGCTTGCATTCCTCAGCTTTCAAACAACCTCAGGAAGACAGTTCTTGGTAGGCTTTCTTTCAACGTGGGTGTGCCAAAGTGAGGAAACCTGAGCTGCAATGTAAAAACACCGGGTCTCCAATTCATTTTGAGAACTCATGACAGACGTCTCTCTAACTGAAGAGGAAACCAGACATTAGGTCCAGCCAAAAATAATGCAGAGATTTACTTTGAGCGCTGCTCAGCATTTACATCATCCAAAGACACCTAGGCCTACTGAGGGCATTTAGAAGATTCTACAGTTAATTGCTCACAGTACACGTAGCACCCAAAGGTCTCATCGTGCAAGGGCAATCTTTGTTCCAAGTGTCTCTTGTAGCTAGTCAGAAAAGATAAGTAAATGTGCTGTGTGATCTACTTTGTAATTGGGAGGACTAGAAAAGTCAGTATTTTTCCCTTTTTAAAGACAGATAGTGACAACTTCAAGGCTGTCTGACGTTAACCATCTTTTATTCATTTCTGGGGATGCCTCTGTGAATAAAAGCACGTTTTCTCATAAGTAGTGGGGAGGTTTTCACCGCTTGGTCAGAGCTCATGCCACTGCCCACCCTAGATAAAGTGCAAAGTGAACGTGACCCCTAACATCAAGGTAAGCCCCAGTGTTTCCCATAAGCAAAGTTTGGTGTGCAGCAGTCTCCATGAACCCTGAGTCGATCGACTGCTTGAACTCCTCGATGCCTTTTTCTAGGCTTAAGACCGTCATGTATGAATTCATGTGTTTGGGAGACAGTTTTGTCCTGTCAGTTCCTTGGATATCTTCCAAGAGAAATAACACGAGACAGACTGTTGAGATCAGCTATTTCTATGCAGTGGGAAGAGGAATTAATTGCTTTTTGCTTGTATAGCTCGCTTTCTACAGCTTTAAAACAGCCCTGGGGACACAGTTTGACCCATTCTTAAGTTCAACGTTGCTCTCCCTTTTTGAGTGTCACTGAGCTGAAATGAATCAATCCCCGTGGCTAAAGTACCTCCTGGAAACTCCTACTTGTCATCTCTCTTCCATGACGGGAAGGTAGACCTTGGGTGAAGCCAGATAAACGTACCAAAATACCGGTAACACCGCGAGGCATTTGGATGATACAAAGACACCTAGGCCTGCCTAGATCATTACATGGGTAATGCTATTCACCGTATGCAGGACTCTCGGCGTCCAATGTGTCATCATGTAAGGGCCCAGTGTGTCACCAAAGGCTCCAGTAGTCAGGCAGAGAGTGACGGTAAATGTGCTGTGAGGTCAAGTTTGTAATTGGAGAATGTCGGGAATCCCATATATATATATATATATATATATAAAACAGTCATAAATGTATATGCACCCAACATAGGACCACTTCAATACATAAGGCAACTGCTAACATCTATAAAAGAGGAAATCGACAGTAACACATAATAGTGGGGGAGTTTAACACCTCACTTACACCAATGGACAGATCATCCAAACAGAAAATTAATAAGGAAACTCGAGCTTTAAATGACACAATAGACCAGATAGATTTAATGGATATTTACAGGACATTCCATTCCAAAACAGCAGATTACACTTTCTTCTCAAGTGCACATGGAACATTCTCTAGGATAGATTACATCACGGGTCACAAATTAAACCTCAGTAAATTTAAGAAAATTGAAATCACATCAATTATCTTTTGGGACCACAATGCTATGAGATTAGAAATCTATTACAGGGGAAAAAACGTAAGAAACACAAAACATATGGAGGCTAAACACTACGTTACTAAATAACCAAGAGATCACTGAAGAAATCAAAGAGGAAATCAAAAAATACCTAGAGACACATGACAAAGAAAACAAGACGATCCTAAACCTATGGGATGCAGCAAAAGCCGTTCTAAGGGAAGTTTATAGCAATAAAAGCCTACCTCAAGAAACAAGAAAAATCACAAATAAACAATCTAACCTTACACCTCAAAGAACTAGAGAAAGAAAAACAAACAAATTGCAAAGTGAGTAGAAGGAAAGAAATCAAAAGGATCAGAGCAGAAATAAAATAAATAGAAACAAAGAAAGCAATAACAAAGATCAATAAAACTAAAAGCTGCTTCTTTGAGAAGATAAACAAAATTCATATACCATTAACCAGACTCATCAAGAAAAACAGAGAGAGGACTCAGATCAATAAAAATAAAAATGAAAACGGAGAAGTTACAACAGACAACGCAGAAATACAAAGCATCCTAAGAGACTACTACAAGCAAATCTATGCAAATAAAATGGACAAACTGGAAGAAATGGACAAATTCTTAGAAAGATATCACCTTCCAAGACTGAACCAGGAAGAAACGGAAAATATGAACAGACAAATCACAAGTAATGAAATTGAAACCGTGATTTAAAAACTTCCAACAAGCAAAAGTCCAGGTCCAGATGGCTTCACAGGTGACTTCTATCAAACATTTAGAGAAGAGCTAACACCCATCCTTCTCAAACTCTTCCAAAAATTTGCGGAGGAAGGTAGACTCCCAAACTCATTCTATGAGGCCACCATCACCCTGATACCAAAACCAGGCAAAGATACTACAAAAAAAATGAAATTACAGACCAATATCACTCTTGAATATACATGCAAAAATCCTCAACCAAATACTGGCAAACAGAATCCAACAACACATTAATAGAATTATACACCATGTCAAGTGGGATTTATCCCAGGGATGCAAGCATTCTTCAATATACGCAAATCAATCAATGTGATACACCAAATTAGCAAATTGAAGAAGAAACACCATATGATCATCACAATAGATGTAGAAAAAGCTTTTGACTTTTCAACACCCATTTATGATAAAAACTCTCCAGAGAGTGGGCATAGAGGAAACCTACCTCAACATCATAAAGGCCGTATATGAAAAACCCAAAGCAAACATCATTCTCAAAGGTGAAAAACTGAAAGAATTTCCTCTCAGATCAGGAACAAGACAAGGGTGTGCACTCTCACCACTATTATTCAACATAGTTTTCGAAGTCCTAGCCACGGCCATCAGAGAAGAAAAAGAAATATACGGAATACAAATTGGGAAAGAAGAAGCAAAACTGTCACTGTTTGCAGACGACATGATACTATACATAGAGAATCCTAAAGATGCCACCAGAAAACTACTAGAGCTAATCAATAAATCTGGTAAAGTTGAAGGATACAAGTTTAATGCATAGAAATCTCTTGCATTCCTATATACTAATGATGAAAAATCTGAAAGAGAAATTAAGGAAACACTCCCATTTACCATTGCAACAACAACAAAAAATTACCTAGGAAGAAACCTACATAGGGAGGCAACTATGCCGAAAACTATAAGACACTGATGAAAGAAATTAAAGACGATACCAACAGATGGAGAGATATACCATATTTTTGGATTGGAAGAATCAATATTGTGAAAATGAGTATACTACCCACAGCAATCTAAAGATTCAATGCAATCCCTATCAAATTACCAATGACATTTTATACAGAAGTAGAACAAAAAAATCTTAAAATTTCTATGGAGACACAAAAGACCCCAAATAGCCAAAGCAGGCTTGTGGGAAAAAAATGGAGTTGGAGGAATCAGACTCCCTGACTTCAGACTATACTACAAAGCTACAGTAATCAAGGCAATATGGTACTGGCAGAAAACCAGAAATAGAGATCAACGGAACAGGATGGAAAGCCCAGAGATAAACAAACGCACCTGTAGTCAACTAATCTATGACAGAGTAGGCAAGGATATACAATAGAGAAAAGACAGTCTCTGCAATAAGTGGTGCTGGGAAAACTGGACAGCTACATGTAAAAGAAGGAAATTAGAACACTCCATAACACCATACCCAAAAATAAACTCAAAATGGATTAGAGACCTAAATGTCAGACTGGGCAATATAAAAGTCTTAGAGGAAAACATAGGAGGAACACTCTTTGACATAAATCACAGCAAGATCTTTTTTGATCCACTGCCTAGAGTAATGGAAATAAAACAAAAATAAACAAATGGGACCGAATGAAACATAAAAGCTTTTGCACAGCAAAGGAAACCATAAACAAGAGGAAAAGACAACCCTCAGAATGGGAGAAAATATTTCAAATGAATCAGAGGACAAAGGATTAATCTCCAAAACATATAAAAAGCTCATGCAGTTCAATAGTAAAAAAAAAAAAGAAAACCACCCCAGCAAAAAATGGGCAGAAGAGCTAAATACACATTTTTTGAAAGAAGACATACAGATGGCCAAGAAGCACATGAAAAGCTGCCCAACACCACTAATTGTTAGAGAAAAGCAAATCGAAACTACAATGAGGTATCACCTCACACCACTTACAATGGGCATCATCAGAAAATCTACAAACAACAAATGCTGGAGAGGGTGTGGAGAAAAGGGAACCCTCTTGCACTGTTGGTGGGAATGTAAATTGATAGCGCCACTATGGAGAACAATACGGAGGTTCCTTAAAGACCTAAAAATAGAATTACCATATGACCCAGCAATCCAACTACTGGGCATATACCCAGAGAACCATAATTCAAAAAGACACATGCACCCCAAAGTTCATTGCAGCACTATTTACAATAGCCAGGTCATGGAAGCAACCTAAATGCCCATGAAAAGATTAATGGATCTAGAGACTGTCATACAGAGTGAAGTAAGTCAGAAAGAGAAAAACAAATATCGTATATTAAGGCATATATGTGGAACCTAGAAAAATGGTACAGATGAACCACTTAGCAGGGCAGATATTGAGACAAAGATGTAGGGAACAAATGTACAGACACCAAGTGGGGAAAGCAGTGGTGGGGTGGGAGTGGGGGTGTGATGAATTGGGCAATTAGGGTTGACATGTATACACAGATGTGTATACAATTGATGACTAATAAGAACCTGCTGTATAAAAAAAATATATAAAATAAAATTCAAAAATTAAAAAAAAACCACCCAATCAAAACATGGGCAGAAGAGCTAAGTAGACATTTCTCAAAAAAAGACATACAAATGGCCAATAAGCACATGAAAAGCTGCTCAACATCACTAATTATTAGAGAAAAGCAAATCAAAACTACAATGAGGTATCACCTCACACCAGTTACAATGGGTATCATCAGAAAATCTACAAACAACAAATGATGGAGAGGGTGTGGAGAAAAGGGAACCCTCTTGCACTGTTGGTTGGAATGTAAATTGATACAGCCACTATGGAGAACAGTATGGAGCTTCCTTAAAAGACTAAAAATAGAATTACCATATGACCCAGCAATACCACTAGTGGGCATATAACCTGAGAATACCATAATTCAAAAAGACACATGCACCCCAGTATTCCTTGCAGCACTACTTACAATAGCCAGGTCATGGAAGCAACCTAAATGCCCATCAACAGACGAATAGTTAAAGAAGATGTGGTACATATGTACAATGGGCTATTACTCAGCCTTAAAAAGAACGAAATTGTGTCATTTGTAGACAAGTGGATGGATCTAGAGACTGTCATACAGAGTGAAGTAAGCCAGAAAGAGAAAAACAGTTATGGTATATTAACACATGTATGTGGAACCTAGAAAAATGGTACAGAAGAACGGGTTTGCAGGGCAGAAATAGTGACACAGATGTACAGGAAAAAAGTATGGACAAAAAGAGGGGAAAGTGGCACGAGGGTGGAGGTGGTGTGATGAATTGAGAGACTGACATTGACATATATACACACATATGTATACATTGGATAACTAATATAATCCTGCTGCATTAAAAAAATTTAAAATTCAAAACTTCAAAAAAAATAATTAAAATTAAAATTAATGTGACTATTTGAAACAAACAAACAAACAAAAAAACAACCTCAGGAAGACGGTTCTAGGCAGGCTCTCTTTCAATGTGGATCTGCCTAAGTGAGGAAAGTGGAGCTGCACTGCAATAAACCACCGGGACTCCAATTCATTTGGGGAATTCATGCCAGATGTCTCTCATCTTGAAGCAGCGATTAGACTGTAGGACCATCCCGAAATACAGTAGAGATTTACCCTGAGCATTGCTACGCATTTGGAACATCCAATGTCACCTAGGTCTACCGGGGGCATTCAGACGATTATGCAATGCAGCAGACGCAGAACACGCCAAGTCCAAAAGTTGCTGCGTGGAAGGGTGAAGTGTGTCCCAAGGGTCATTTTAGCTACTCTGAAGAGATAGGGAAAAATGTCGTGGAATGATTTTGTAATTGGGAAGACTAGGAAGGGCAGTGGTTTCCTCGTTTGAAAACTAGATAGTGGCGGCCACAAGGCTGCATGATGTTGCCTATCTTTTTTGCACTTCTAGGAATGACTCCGTGACGAAAAATGAGTTTTCTCATAAGAAGCCGGAGATCTCCACTGCTTCCTAGGAGTTCATCCTAAGGCGCACCTTACCTATATTGCGAAGTCAATGTGACCCATAGCCTCAAGATAAACCCCAGTGTTTCCCATCAGCAAAGTTTGGTGTGCAGCTGCCTCCAGGATCCTTGAGTGCATCGAGTGTTTTAAGTCCTCTATGCCTTTTCGGAGATTTAAGACAGTGGCATATGAATTCACTTCCGAGGGAGAACGTGTGTCCTGTGGGTCCCTTGTGCATCTTCCAAGCAACATAACGCGAAACAGACTTTAGGATGAACTCTTTCTACGCAGAGGGAAGGGCAATTAATTACTTTCTTGCTTGCATAGCTACCTTTCTACAGCTTAAACCAGTCCCGGGGACAGGGTTCTAGCCAGTCTTGTGTTGAACGTGGCTCTCCATTTGTGAGGACCTCTAAACTCCACTGAAACAATCCCTGTGACTAAAGTACATCCTGGGAACTCATACCAGTCATCACTGTAGCATGGTGGGAAGGTCGACTCTAGGCCCAGCCTGAAAAACAGTACAGAGGTGGTAGTGAGGGGGCGGCCGCCAGGCCGAGGGCGGTTTCGGGCGGTCTCCGGCACCCGGCGCCCGACCGCTGCCTGCTTGTGGGTGCGCGCAGATGACGTGCCCCGAGTCGCTGCGGCCGCGCCGCTCCCACAGTTCCCTCCCGCCCAGGGCACCAGGCGTCTGGGCCCGACGCGGCCAGCGAGAGGCGGGGCTGCAGAGCAGGCGGGGGAATGAGGTGGAGGAGGAGGACGAAGAGGAGGAGAAGGCGGAAGTTGGAGCCCGGGGAGAGTGGCGGTTGGTGGGCCGGGTGTAGGGAGGAGCGGGATTTACGGAGCGCGGCGCCACAACCTGGAACCGGCGGGCCCGAGAGTGACCGAGTCAAGGCATGTGCCAGCGGAACCGCGGCGTCGGACCGCCTCCTGGAGGAGCTCGGCCCCGTCCAGGCCCGGCCTCATTCCCAGCCCGCGCTTCCTCCTGCCGCGGCCGCCGCGCTGCCGCCGGCGCCGTAGCGCTCTGCTGCCCACCCCGTCCCCGCGGCCGAGCCCTGGATTCCAGTGGAAGAAGGCCATCCCACGAGTGCAGGACCAGGACCCCGCGGGGGACACTGCAGCCTGCGCTCGGTAGGGCCCCCGCCGCCACCTTCTGAAATAGGATGTCCCGACGTGACGGTGTCAGCTGTGATGCATGTTTCAAGGGAAATTTTCAAGGTCACAGCTATAAGTGTTTAATATGCAATGGTTACGATTTTTGTGCATCTTGTTATGAAAGTGGTGCAACAAGAACAAGGCATACAACTGACCATCCAATGCACTGCATGTTAACAAGGGTAGATGTTGATTTGTACTATGGTTCCTAAGCTTTCTCTGTAGAGCAGCCACAGGCTTTTACTTGTCCCTATTGTGGAAAAATTGGCTATACGGAGACATCTCTTCAAGAACATGCAGAAACATCAACAGAAGTGATGTATACAGTATTTGCAGCATTACCTGGAGGCAGTCCTAATCATGTCACGGATGACCCTGCAGCTCGTCTTACTCTTGAACACAGAGCCCCTAGAGATTTAGATGAATCGAGTGGTGTTCGACATATACATAGAATGAATGCTTCACCTTGGCTGGGGATTGGGAGGTCCTGGTGTACGTAGATCAAACATTCATTCCACTAGCAGTTCTACTGGCAGGCTTTCTTCTTCTCGGACTTCATATTCTCCAAGCAATAGGGAAGCCATTGATCCTATAGGTGAGCTTTGATCCCAGTTATCAGGAGTGAGACGTTCCGCAGGGGGACAGCTTACTTCCTCTGGCCCTTCCGCTTCGCAGTTACAACAACTGCAGATACAGCTGCAGCTAGAATGGCAGCACGCCCGGGCAGCACGGCCACAACTGGACACTGCACGCAACGCAACCCGGCATACTAACACAAGGAGTGTCACCACTACAATCACACATTCCACAGAAACAAACAACACAACTAACACAGAAAGCAGTCAGCAAACTATCCAGAATTCCCAGTTTCTTCTAAAAAGGTTGAACGATCCTAAATTGTCTGAAACAGTGCACCAGTCCGTAGAAAGTGAGTGCACAGACCGCACCCTCTTTATTCAAGAGCGCCTTCGATCAACTTTATTTCGTGAAGAGAGCTCGTCCTCAGACGAGAATGAACGGGGTGAATTGGCAGATTTTGGTGCTTTGGGCTGTGTAGATATTATGCCTTTAGATGTTGCTTTAGAAAACCTAAATTTAAAAGAGAGTACTATAGGAAATGAACCTCCACCACCTCCTCTTTGATGACACCCCAATTCACAGACCATGTCCTCTGTGCTGTATTTCCCAATGAATGTGGACAACAACTATCTTGGGTTTGATTGGTGATTGTAATTTCAGGTCTGTCACTCTTGTTTTATTGTGTACATTCAAAAGGAAGAGCGAAAATCTATATGATAATCCTTTCCACTTAACTAATTTTTACCTCTAGCTGGAAAATATAGGTAGCAGTGCAGGGTGATCTCTGCTTCCTGTACCTTGACATGCAAAAGCTTCTGCTAATACTCCACAATCAAACTGAAGAGGAAAATTGAAATATCTAATGAAGCTGCTGTGTGTGATTATGAATATTAATCGATAAAAACTGTTGGGATGGTTTACCTTAAAAAAAAAAAAAAAAAAGACTACCTATATACCGGTAACACTCCGAGGCATTTGGGTGATCCAAAGTCTCCTAGGCCTGAATAGGTCATTACATGCATAATGCTATTCACCACACGCAGAAATCCCAGCCTCAAACGTGTCATCGTGGAAGGTCCCAGTGTGTCCCAAATGTCTCCAGTAGTCAGGAAGAGAGTGCCTGTAAATGACCTGTGGGATCAAATTGGTAACTGGAGAATGTCAGGAAAGCCCACGTTTCCCCCTTTGGAAAGCGACATGGTTTTGGCCTCCAAGGTGTCTCTAACACACACTGCCCATCTATTCGTCACTCTACAAATATTTATGCGAGGAACAGTGAGATTTGCGTAAAGAAACCACGTGCTTTCGATTTCTTTCTTGGAGCTCATCCCACAGCATTCTGTAGCTAATGTGCCAACCAAATGTGACCTCTAGTTTAGAGGTAAGGTGCACATTTTCCCATCACAAAAGATAGGGTGCAACAGTTTCCAGGAAACCTTAGTCAATGGACTGCTTTAGCTCCAGTATTCCTCACAGTGCTTAGGACTCTCGCGTGTGTACTTTTCCCGTGGAAGTACACTGTGGCCCAAAAGCCATCTTAGCACCATCCGGGGAAACACATCTCTGGGAACCGCCCTTTCTGTTCAGTTTGAAGGGCTAGGAGCAGCTTGCTTAATTCAATGGCTTGCATTCCTCAGCTTTCAAACAACCTCAGGAAGACAGTTCTTGGTAGGCTTTCTTTCAATGTGGGTGTGCCAAAGTGAGGAAACCTGAGCTGCAATGTAAAAACACCGGGTCTCCAATTCATTTTGAGAACTCATGACAGACGTCTCTCTAACTGAAGAGGAAACCAGACATTAGGTCCAGCCAAAAATAATGCAGAGATTTACTTTGAGCGCTGCTCAGCATTTACATCATCCAAAGACACCTAGGCCTACTGAGGGCATTTAGAAGATTCTACAGTTAATTGCTCACAGTACACGTAGCATCCAAAGGTCTCATCGTGCAAGGGCAATCTTTGTTCCAAGTGTCTCTTGTAGCTAGTCAGAAAAGATAAGTAAATGTGCTGTGTGATCTACTTTGTAATTGGGAGGACTAGAAAAGTCAGTATTTTTCCCTTTTTAAAGACAGATAGTGACAACTTCAAGGCTGTCTGACGTTAACCATCTTTTATTCATTTCTGGGAATGCCTCTGTGAATAAAAGCACGTTTTCTCATAAGTAGTGGGGAGGTTTTCACCGCTTGGTCAGAGCTCATGCCACTGCCCACCCTAGATAAAGTGCAAAGTGAACGTGACCCCTAACATCAAGGTAAGCCCCAGTGTTTCCCATAAGCAAAGTTTGGTGTGCAGCAGTCTCCATGAACCCTGAGTCGATCGACTGCTTGAACTCCTCGATGCCTTTTTCTAGGCTTAAGACCGTCATGTATGAATTCATGTGTTTGGGAGACAGTTTTGTCCTGTCAGTTCCTTGGATATCTTCCAAGAGAAATAACACGAGACAGACTGTTGAGATCAGCTATTTCTATGCAGTGGGAAGAGGAATTAATTGCTTTTTGCTTGTATAGCTCGCTTTCTACAGCTTTAAAACAGCCCTGGGGACACAGTTTGACCCATTCTTAAGTTCAACGTTGCTCTCCCTTTTTGAGTGTCACTGAGCTGAAATGAATCAATCCCCGTGGCTAAAGTACCTCCTGGAAACTCCTACTTGTCATCTCTCTTCCATGACGGGAAGGTAGACCTTGGGTGAAGCCAGATAAACGTACCAAAATACCGGTAACACCGCGAGGCATTTGGATGATACAAAGACACCTAGGCCTGCCTAGATCATTACATGGGTAATGCTATTCACCGTATGCAGGACTCTCGGCGTCCAATGTGTCATCATGTAAGGGCCCAGTGTGTCACCAAAGGCTCCAGTAGTCAGGCAGAGAGTGACGGTAAATGTGCTGTGAGGTCAAGTTTGTAATTGGAGAATGTCGGGAATCCCACATATATATATATATATATATAAAACAGTCATAAATGTATATGCACCCAACATAGGACCACTTCAATACATAAGGCAACTGCTAACATCTATAAAAGAGGAAATCGACAGTAACACATAATAGTGGGGGAGTTTAACACCTCACTTACACCAATGGACAGATCATCCAAACAGAAAATTAATAAGGAAACTCGAGCTTTAAATGACACAATAGACCAGATAGATTTAATGGATATTTACAGGACATTCCATTCCAAAACAGCAGATTACACTTTCTTCTCAAGTGCACATGGAACATTCTCTAGGATAGATTACATCACGGGTCACAAATTAAACCTCAGTAAATTTAAGAAAATTGAAATCACATCAATTATCTTTTGGGACCACAATGCTATGAGATTAGAAATCTATTACAGGGGAAAAAACGTAAGAAACACAAAACATATGGAGGCTAAACACTACGTTACTAAATAACCAAGAGATCACTGAAGAAATCAAAGAGGAAATCAAAAAATACCTAGAGACACATGACAAAGAAAACAAGACGATCCTAAACCTATGGGATGCAGCAAAAGCCGTTCTAAGGGAAGTTTATAGCAATAAAAGCCTACCTCAAGAAACAAGAAAAATCACAAATAAACAATCTAACCTTACACCTCAAAGAACTAGAGAAAGAAAAACAAACAAATTGCAAAGTGAGTAGAAGGAAAGAAATCAAAAGGATCAGAGCAGAAATAAAATAAATAGAAACAAAGAAAGCAATAACAAAGATCAATAAAACTAAAAGCTGCTTCTTTGAGAAGATAAACAAAATTCATATACCATTAACCAGACTCATCAAGAAAAACAGAGAGAGGACTCAGATCAATAAAAATAAAAATGAAAACGGAGAAGTTACAACAGACAACGCAGAAATACAAAGCATCCTAAGAGACTACTACAAGCAAATCTATGCAAATAAAATGGACAAACTGGAAGAAATGGACAAATTCTTAGAAAGATATCACCTTCCAAGACTGAACCAGGAAGAAACGGAAAATATGAACAGACAAATCACAAGTAATGAAATTGAAACCGTGATTTAAAAACTTCCAACAAGCAAAAGTCCAGGTCCAGATGGCTTCACAGGTGACTTCTATCAAACATTTAGAGAAGAGCTAACACCCATCCTTCTCAAACTCTTCCAAAAAATTGCGGAGGAAGGAAGACTCCCAAACTCATTCTATGAGGCCACCATCACCCTGATACCAAAACCAGGCAAAGATACTACAAAAAAAGGAAATTACAGACCAATATCACTCTTGAATATACATGCAAAAATCCTCAACCAAATACTGGCAAACAGAATCCAACAACACATTAATAGAATTATACACCATGTCAAGTGGGATTTATCCCAGGGATGCAAGCATTCTTCAATATACGCAAATCAATCAATGTGATACACCAAATTAGCAAATTGAAGAAGAAACACCATATGATCATCACAATAGATGTAGAAAAAGCTTTTGACTTTTCAACACCCATTTATGATAAAAACTCTCCAGAGAGTGGGCATAGAGGAAACCTACCTCAACATCATAAAGGCCGTATATGAAAAACCCAAAGCAAACATCATTCTCAAAGGTGAAAAACTGAAAGAATTTCCTCTCAGATCAGGAACAAGACAAGGGTGTGCACTCTCACCACTATTATTCAACATAGTTTTCGAAGTCCTAGCCACGGCCATCAGAGAAGAAAAAGAAATATACGGAATACAAATTGGGAAAGAAGAAGCAAAACTGTCACTGTTTGCAGACGACATGATACTATACATAGAGAATCCTAAAGATGCCACCAGAAAACTACTAGAGCTAATCAATAAATCTGGTAAAGTTGAAGGATACAAGTTTAATGCATAGAAATCTCTTGCATTCCTATATACTAATGATGAAAAATCTGAAAGAGAAATTAAGGAAACACTCCCATTTACCATTGCAACAACAACAAAAAATTACCTAGGAAGAAACCTACATAGGGAGGCAACTATGCCGAAAACTATAAGACACTGATGAAAGAAATTAAAGACGATACCAACAGATGGAGAGATATACCATATTTTTGGATTGGAAGAATCAATATTGTGAAAATGAGTATACTACCCACAGCAATCTAAAGATTCAATGCAATCCCTATCAAATTACCAATGACATTTTATACAGAAGTAGAACAAAAAAATCTTAAAATTTCTATGGAGACACAAAAGACCCCAAATAGCCAAAGCAGGCTTGTGGGAAAAAAATGGAGTTGGAGGAATCAGACTCCCTGACTTCAGACTATACTACAAAGCTACAGTAATCAAGGCAATATGGTACTGGCAGAAAACCAGAAATAGAGATCAACGGAACAGGATGGAAAGCCCAGAGATAAACAAACGCACCTGTAGTCAACTAATCTATGACAGAGTAGGCAAGGATATACAATAGAGAAAAGACAGTCTCTGCAATAAGTGGTGCTGGGAAAACTGGACAGCTACATGTAAAAGAAGGAAATTAGAACACTCCATAACACCATACCCAAAAATAAACTCAAAATGGATTAGAGACCTAAATGTCAGACTGGGCAATATAAAAGTCTTAGAGGAAAACATAGGAGGAACACTCTTTGACATAAATCACAGCAAGATCTTTTTTGATCCACTGCCTAGAGTAATGGAAATAAAACAAAAATAAACAAATGGGACCGAATGAAACATAAAAGCTTTTGCACAGCAAAGGAAACCATAAACAAGAGGAAAAGACAACCCTCAGAATGGGAGAAAATATTTCAAATGAATCAGAGGACAAAGGATTAATCTCCAAAACATATAAAAAGCTCATGCAGCTCAATAGTAAAAAAAAAAAGAAAACCACCCCAGCAAAAAATGGGCAGAAGAGCTAAATACACATTTTTTGAAAGAAGACATACAGATGGCCAAGAAGCACATGAAAAGCTGCCCAACACCACTAATTGTTAGAGAAAAGCAAATCGAAACTACAATGAGGTATCACCTCACACCACTTACAATGGGCATCATCAGAAAATCTACAAACAACAAATGCTGGAGAGGGTGTGGAGAAAAGGGAACCCTCTTGCACTGTTGGTGGGAATGTAAATTGATAGCGCCACTATGGAGAACAATACGGAGGTTCCTTAAAGACCTAAAAATAGAATTACCATATGACCCAGCAATCCAACTACTGGGCATATACCCAGAGAACCATAATTCAAAAAGACACATGCACCCCAAAGTTCATTGCAGCACTATTTACAATAGCCAGGTCATGGAAGCAACCTAAATGCCCATGAAAAGATTAATGGATCTAGAGACTGTCATACAGAGTGAAGTAAGTCAGAAAGAGAAAAACAAATATCGTATATTAAGGCATATATGTGGAACCTAGAAAAATGGTACAGATGAACCACTTAGCAGGGCAGATATTGAGACAAAGATGTAGGGAACAAATGTACAGACACCAAGTGGGGAAAGCAGTGGTGGGGTGGGAGTGGGGGTGTGATGAATTGGGCAATTAGGGTTGACATGTATACACAGATGTGTATACAATTGATGACTAATAAGAACCTGCTGTATAAAAAAAATATATAAAATAAAATTCAAAAATTAAAAAAAAACCACCCAATCAAAAAATGGGCAGAAGAGCTAAGTAGACATTTCTCGAAAAAAGACATACAAATGGCCAATAAGCACATGAAAAGCTGCTCAACATCACTAATTATTAGAGAAAAGCAAATCAAAACTACAATGAGGTATCACCTCACACCAGTTACAATGGGTATCATCAGAAAATCTACAAACAACAAATGATGGAGAGGGTGTGGAGAAAAGGGAACCCTCTTGCACTGTTGGTTGGAATGTAAATTGATACAGCCACTATGGAGAACAGTATGGAGCTTCCTTAAAAGACTAAAAATAGAATTACCATATGACCCAGCAATACCACTAGTGGGCATATAACCTGAGAATACCATAATTCAAAAAGACACATGCACCCCAGTATTCCTTGCAGCACTACTTACAATAGCCAGGTCATGGAAGCAACCTAAATGCCCATCAACAGACGAATAGTTAAAGAAGATGTGGTACATATGTACAATGGGATATTACTCAGCCTTAAAAAGAACGAAATTGTGTCATTTGTAGACAAGTGGATGGATCTAGAGACTGTCATACAGAGTGAAGTAAGCCAGAAAGAGAAAAACAGTTATGGTATATTAACACATGTATGTGGAACCTAGAAAAATGGTACAGAAGAACGGGTTTGCAGGGCAGAAATAGTGACACAGATGTACAGGAAAATATGGACAAAAAGAGGGGAAAGTGGCACGAGGGTGGAGGTGGTGTGATGAATTGAGAGACTGACATTGACATATATACACACATATGTATAAATTGGATAACTAATATAATCCTGCTGCATTAAAAAAATTTAAAATTCAAAACTTCAAAAAAAATAATTAAAATTAAAATTAATGTGACTATTTGAAACAAACAAACAAACAAAAAAACAACCTCAGGAAGACGGTTCTAGGCAGGCTCTCTTTCAATGTGGATCTGCCTAAGTGAGGAAAGTGGAGCTGCACTGCAAAAAACCACCGGGACTCCAATTCATTTGGGGAATTCATGCCAGATGTCTCTCATCTTGAAGCAGCGATTAGACTGTAGGACCATCCCGAAATACAGTAGAGATTTACCCTGAGCATTGCTACGCATTTGGAACATCCAATGTCACCTAGGTCTACCGGGGGCATTCAGACGATTATGCAATGCAGCAGACGCAGAACACGCCAAGTCCAAAAGTTGCTGCGTGGAAGGGTGAAGTGTGTCCCAAGGGTCATTTTAGCTACTCTGAAGAGATAGGGAAAAATGTCGTGGAATGATTTTGTAATTGGGAAGACTAGGAAGGGCAGTGGTTTCCTCGTTTGAAAACTAGATAGTGGCGGCCACAAGGCTGCATGATGTTGCCTATCGTTTTTGCACTTCTAGGAATGACTCTGTGACGAAAAATGAGTTTTCTCATAAGAAGCCGGAGATCTCCACTGCTTCCTAGGAGTTCATCCTAAGGCGCACCTTACCTATATTGCGAAGTAAACGTGACCCCTAGCCTCAAGATAAACCCCAGTGTTTCCCATCAGCAAAGTTTGGTGTGCAGCTGCCTCCAGGATCCTTGAGTGCATCGAGTGTTTTAAGTCCTCTATGCCTTTTCGGAGATTTAAGACAGTGGCATATGAATTCACTTCCGAGGGAGAACGTGTGTCCTGTGGGTCCCTTGTGCATCTTCCAAGCAACATAACGCGAAACAGACTTTAGGATGAACTCTTTCTACGCAGAGGGAAGGGCAATTAATTACTTTCTTGCTTGCATAGCTACCTTTCTACAGCTTAAACCAGTCCCGGGGACAGGGTTCTAGCCAGTCTTGTGTTGAACGTGGCTCTCCATTTGTGAGGACCTCTAAACTCCACTGAAACAATCCCTGTGACTAAAGTACATCCTGGGAACTCATACCAGTCATCACTGTAGCATGGTGGGAAGGTCGACTCTAGGCCCAGCCTGAAAAACAGTACAGAGGTGGTAGTGAGGGGGCGGCCGCCAGGCCGAGGGCGGTTTCGGGCGGTCTCCGGCACCCGGCGCCCGACCGCTGCCTGCTTGTGGGTGCGCGCAGATGACGTGCCCCGAGTCGCTGCGGCCGCGCCGCTCCCACAGTTCCCTCCCGCCCAGGGCACCAGGCGTCTGGGCCCGACGCGGCCAGCGAGAGGCGGGGCTGCAGAGCAGGCGGGGGAATGAGGTGGAGGAGGAGGACGAAGAGGAGGAGAAGGCGGAAGTTGGAGCCCGGGGAGAGTGGCGGTTGGTGGGCCGGGTGTAGGGAGGAGCGGGATTTACGGAGCGCGGCGCCACAACCTGGAACCGGCGGGCCCGAGAGTGACCGAGTCAAGGCATGTGCCAGCGGAACCGCGGCGTCGGACCGCCTCCTGGAGGAGCTCGGCCCCGTCCAGGCCCGGCCTCATTCCCAGCCCGCGCTTCCTCCTGCCGCGGCCGCCGCGCTGCCGCCGGCGCCGTAGCGCTCTGCTGCCCACCCCGTCCCCGCGGCCGAGCCCTGGATTCCAGTGGAAGAAGGCCATCCCACGAGTGCAGGACCAGGACCCCGCGGGGGACACTGCAGCCTGCGCTCGGTAGGGCCCCCGCCGCCACCCTCTGAAATAGGATGTCCCGACATGACGGTGTCAGCTGTGATGCATGTTTCAAGGGAAATTTTCAAGGTCACAGCTATAAGTGTTTAATATGCAACGGTTACGATTTTTGTGCATCTTGTTATGAAAGTGGTGCAACAAGAACAAGGCATACAACTGACCATCCAATGCACTGCATGTTAACAAGGGTAGATGTTGATTTGTACTATGGTTCCTAAGCTTTCTCTGTAGAGCAGCCACAGGCTTTTACTTGTCCCTATTGTGGAAAAATTGGCTATACGGAGACATCTCTTCAAGAACATGCAGAAACATCAACAGAAGTGATGTATACAGTATTTGCAGCATTACCTGGAGGCAGTCCTAATCATGTCACGGATGACCCTGCAGCTCGTCTTACTCTTGAACACAGAGCCCCTAGAGATTTAGATGAATCGAGTGGTGTTCGACATATACATAGAATGAATGCTTCACCTTGGCTGGGGATTGGGAGGTCCTGGTGTACGTAGATCAAACATTCATTCCACTAGCAGTTCTACTGGCAGGCTTTCTTCTTCTCGGACTTCATATTCTCCAAGCAATAGGGAAGCCATTGATCCTTTAGGTGAGCTTTGATCCCAGTTATCAGGAGTGAGACGTTCCGCAGGGAGACAGCTTAATTCCTCTGGCCCTTCCGCTTCGCAGTTACAACAACTGCAGATACAGCTGCAGCTAGAATGGCAGCACGCCCGGGCAGCACGACCACAACTGGACACTGCACGCAACGCAACCCGGCATACTAACACAAGGAGTGTCACCACTACAATCACACATTCCACAGAAACAAACAACACAACTAACACAGAAAGCAGTCAGCAAACTATCCAGAATTCCCAGTTTCTTCTAAAAAGGTTGAACGATCCTAAATTGTCTGAAACAGTGCACCAGTCCGTAGAAAGTGAGTGCACAGACCGCACCCTCTTTATTCAAGAGCGCCTTCGATCAACTTTATTTCGTGAAGAGAGCTCGTCCTCAGACGAGAATGAACGGGGTGAATTGGCAGATTTTGGTGCTTTGGGCTGTGTAGATATTATGCCTTTAGATGTTGCTTTAGAAAACCTAAATTTAAAAGAGAGTACTATAGGAAATGAACCTCCACCACCTCCTCTTTGATGACACCCCAATTCACAGACCATGTCCTCTGTGCTGTATTTCCCAATGAATGTGGACAACAACTATATTGGGTTTGATTGGTGATTGTAATTCAGGTCTGTCACTCTTGTTTTATTGTGTACATTCAAAAGGAAGAGCGAAAATCTATATGATAATCCTTTCCACTTAACTAATTTTTACCTCTAGCTGGAAAATATAGGTAGCAGTGCAGGGTGATCTCTGCTTCCTGTACCTTGACATGCAAAAGCTTCTGCTAATACTCCACAATCAAACTGAAGAGGAAAATTGAAATATCTAATGAAGCTGCTGTGTGTGATTATGAATATTAATCGATAAAAACTGTTGGGATGGTTTACCTTAAAAAAAAAAAAAAAAAAGACTACCTATATACCGGTAACACTCCGAGGCATTTGGGTGATCCAAAGTCTCCTAGGCCTGAATAGGTCATTACATGCATAATGCTATTCACCACACGCAGAAATCCCAGCCTCAAACGTGTCATCGTGGAAGGTCCCAGTGTGTCCCAAATGTCTCCAGTAGTCAGGAAGAGAGTGCCTGTAAATGACCTGTGGGATCAAATTGGTAACTGGAGAATGTCAGGAAAGCCCACGTTTCCCCCTTTGGAAAGCGACATGGTTTTGGCCTCCAAGGTGTCTCTAACACACACTGCCCATCTATTCGTCACTCTACAAATATTTATGCGAGGAACAGTGAGATTTGCGTAAAGAAACCACGTGCTTTCGATTTCTTTCTTGGAGCTCATCCCACAGCATTCTGTAGCTAATGTGCCAACCAAATGTGACCTCTAGTTTAGAGGTAAGGTGCACATTTTCCCATCACAAAAGATAGGGTGCAACAGTTTCCAGGAAACCTTGGTCAATGGACTGCTTTAGCTCCAGTATTCCTCACAGTGCTTAGGACTCTCGCGTGTGTACTTTTCCCGTGGAAGTACACTGTGGCCCAAAAGCCATCTTAGCACCATCCGGGGAAACACATCTCTGGGAACCGCCCTTTCTGTTCAGTTTGAAGGGCTAGGAGCAGCTTGCTTAATTCAATGGCTTGCATTCCTCAGCTTTCAAACAACCTCAGGAAGACAGTTCTTGGTAGGCTTTCTTTCAATGTGGGTGTGCCAAAGTGAGGAAACCTGAGCTGCAATGTAAAAACACCGGGTCTCCAATTCATTTTGAGAACTCATGACAGACGTCTCTCTAACTGAAGAGGAAACCAGACATTAGGTCCAGCCAAAAATAATGCAGAGATTTACTTTGAGCGCTGCTCAGCATTTACATCATCCAAAGACACCTAGGCCTACTGAGGGCATTTAGAAGATTCTACAGTTAATTGCTCACAGTACACGTAGCACCCAAAGGTCTCATCGTGCAAGGGCAATCTTTGTTCCAAGTGTCTCTTGTAGCTAGTCAGAAAAGATAAGTAAATGTGCTGTGTGATCTACTTTGTAATTGGGAGGACTAGAAAAGTCAGTATTTTTCCCTTTTTAAAGACAGATAGTGACAACTTCAAGGCTGTCTGACGTTAACCATCTTTTATTCATTTCTGGGGATGCCTCTGTGAATAAAAGCACGTTTTCTCATAAGTAGTGGGGAGGTTTTCACCGCTTGGTCAGAGCTCATGCCACTGCCCACCCTAGATAAAGTGCAAAGTGAACGTGACCCCTAACATCAAGGTAAGCCCCAGTGTTTCCCATAAGCAAAGTTTGGTGTGCAGCAGTCTCCATGAACCCTGAGTCGATCGACTGCTTGAACTCCTCGATGCCTTTTTCTAGGCTTAAGACCGTCATGTATGAATTCATGTGTTTGGGAGACAGTTTTGTCCTGTCAGTTCCTTGGATATCTTCCAAGAGAAATAACACGAGACAGACTGTTGAGATCAGCTATTTCTATGCAGTGGGAAGAGGAATTAATTGCTTTTTGCTTGTATAGCTCGCTTTCTACAGCTTTAAAACAGCCCTGGGGACACAGTTTGACCCATTCTTAAGTTCAACGTTGCTCTCCCTTTTTGAGTGTCACTGAGCTGAAATGAATCAATCCCCGTGGCTAAAGTACCTCCTGGAAACTCCTACTTGTCATCTCTCTTCCATGACGGGAAGGTAGACCTTGGGTGAAGCCAGATAAACGTACCAAAATACCGGTAACACCGCGAGGCATTTGGATGATACAAAGACACCTAGGCCTGCCTAGATCATTACATGGGTAATGCTATTCACCGTATGCAGGACTCTCGGCGTCCAATGTGTCATCATGTAAGGGCCCAGTGTGTCACCAAAGGCTCCAGTAGTCAGGCAGAGAGTGACGGTAAATGTGCTGTGAGGTCAAGTTTGTAATTGGAGAATGTCGGGAATCCCACATATATATATATATATATATATAAAACAGTCATAAATGTATATGCACCCAACATAGGACCACTTCAATACATAAGGCAACTGCTAACATCTATAAAAGAGGAAATCGACAGTAACACATAATAGTGGGGGAGTTTAACACCTCACTTACACCAATGGACAGATCATCCAAACAGAAAATTAATAAGGAAACTCGAGCTTTAAATGACACAATAGACCAGATAGATTTAATGGATATTTACAGGACATTCCATTCCAAAACAGCAGATTACACTTTCTTCTCAAGTGCACATGGAACATTCTCTAGGATAGATTACATCACGGGTCACAAATTAAACCTCAGTAAATTTAAGAAAATTGAAATCACATCAATTATCTTTTGGGACCACAATGCTATGAGATTAGAAATCTATTACAGGGGAAAAAACGTAAGAAACACAAAACATATGGAGGCTAAACACTACGTTACTAAATAACCAAGAGATCACTGAAGAAATCAAAGAGGAAATCAAAAAATACCTAGAGACACATGACAAAGAAAACAAGACGATCCTAAACCTATGGGATGCAGCAAAAGCCGTTCTAAGGGAAGTTTATAGCAATAAAAGCCTACCTCAAGAAACAAGAAAAATCACAAATAAACAATCTAACCTTACACCTCAAAGAACTAGAGAAAGAAAAACAAACAAATTGCAAAGTGAGTAGAAGGAAAGAAATCAAAAGGATCAGAGCAGAAATAAAATAAATAGAAACAAAGAAAGCAATAACAAAGATCAATAAAACTAAAAGCTGCTTCTTTGAGAAGATAAACAAAATTCATATACCATTAACCAGACTCATCAAGAAAAACAGAGAGAGGACTCAGATCAATAAAAATAAAAATGAAAACGGAGAAGTTACAACAGACAACGCAGAAATACAAAGCATCCTAAGAGACTACTACAAGCAAATCTATGCAAATAAAATGGACAAACTGGAAGAAATGGACAAATTCTTAGAAAGATATCACCTTCCAAGACTGAACCAGGAAGAAACGGAAAATATGAACAGACAAATCACAAGTAATGAAATTGAAACCGTGATTTAAAAACTTCCAACAAGCAAAAGTCCAGGTCCAGATGGCTTCACAGGTGACTTCTATCAAACATTTAGAGAAGAGCTAACACCCATCCTTCTCAAACTCTTCCAAAAATTTGCGGAGGAAGGAAGACTCCCAAACTCATTCTATGAGGCCACCATCACCCTGATACCAAAACCAGGCAAAGATACTACAAAAAAAGGAAATTACAGACCAATATCACTCTTGAATATACATGCAAAAATCCTCAACCAAATACTGGCAAACAGAATCCAACAACACATTAATAGAATTATACACCATGTCAAGTGGGATTTATCCCAGGGATGCAAGCATTCTTCAATATACGCAAATCAATCAATGTGATACACCAAATTAGCAAATTGAAGAAGAAACACCATATGATCATCACAATAGATGTAGAAAAAGCTTTTGACTTTTCAACACCCATTTATGATAAAAACTCTCCAGAGAGTGGGCATAGAGGAAACCTACCTCAACATCATAAAGGCCGTATATGAAAAACCCAAAGCAAACATCATTCTCAAAGGTGAAAAACTGAAAGAATTTCCTCTCAGATCAGGAACAAGACAAGGGTGTGCACTCTCACCACTATTATTCAACATAGTTTTCGAAGTCCTAGCCATGGCCATCAGAGAAGAAAAAGAAATATACAGAATACAAATTGGGAAAGAAGAAGCAAAACTGTCACTGTTTGCAGACGACATGATACTATACATAGAGAATCCTAAAGATGCCACCAGAAAACTACTAGAGCTAATCAATAAATCTGGTAAAGTTGAAGGATACAAGTTTAATGCATAGAAATCTCTTGCATTCCTATATACTAATGATGAAAAATCTGAAAGAGAAATTAAGGAAACACTCCCATTTACCATTGCAACAACAACAAAAAATTACCTAGGAAGAAACCTACATAGGGAGGCAACTATGCAGAAAACTATAAGACACTGATGAAAGAAATTAAAGACGATACCAACAGATGGAGAGATATACCATATTTTTGGATTGGAAGAATCAATATTGTGAAAATGAGTATACTACCCACAGCAATCTAAAGATTCAATGCAATCCCTATCAAATTACCAATGACATTTTATACAGAAGTAGAACAAAAAAATCTTAAAATTTCTATGGAGACACAAAAGACCCCAAATAGCCAAAGCAGGCTTGTGGGAAAAAAATGGAGTTGGAGGAATCAGACTCCCTGACTTCAGACTATACTACAAAGCTACAGTAATCAAGGCAATATGGTACTGGCAGAAAACCAGAAATAGAGATCAACGGAACAGGATGGAAAGCCCAGAGATAAACAAACGCACCTGTAGTCAACTAATCTATGACAGAGTAGGCAAGGATATACAATAGAGAAAAGACAGTCTCTTCAATAAGTGGTGCTGGGAAAACTGGACAGCTACATGTAAAAGAAGGAAATTAGAACACTCCATAACACCATACCCAAAAATAAACTCAAAATGGATTAGAGACCTAAATGTCAGACTGGGCAATATAAAAGTCTTAGAGGAAAACGTAGGAGGAACACTCTTTGACATAAATCACAGCAAGATCTTTTTTGATCCACTGCCTAGAGTAATGGAAATAAAACAAAAATAAACAAATGGGACCGAATGAAACATAAAAGCTTTTGCACAGCAAAGGAAACCATAAACAAGAGGAAAAGACAACCCTCAGAATGGGAGAAAATATTTCAAATGAATCAGAGGACAAAGGATTAATCTCCAAAACATATAAAAAGCTCATGCAGCTCAATAGTAAAAAAAAAGAAAACCACCCCAGCAAAAAATGGGCAGAAGAGCTAAATACACATTTTTTGAAAGAAGACATACAGATGGCCAAGAAGCACATGAAAAGCTGCCCAACACCACTAATTGTTAGAGAAAAGCAAATCGAAACTACAATGAGGTATCACCTCACACCACTTACAATGGGCATCATCAGAAAATCTACAAACAACAAATGCTGGAGAGGGTGTGGAGAAAAGGGAACCCTTTTGCACTGTTGGTGGGAATGTAAATTGATAGCGCCACTATGGAGAACAATACGGAGTTTCCTTAAAGAACTAAAAATAGAATTACCATATGACCCAGCAATCCAACTACTGGGCATATACCCAGAGAACCATAATTCAAAAAGACACATGCACCCCAAAGTTCATTGCAGCACTATTTACAATAGCCAGGTCATGGAAGCAACCTAAAGGCCCATGAAAAGATTAATGGATCTAGAGACTGTCATACAGAGTGAAGTAAGTCAGAAAGAGAAAAACAAATATCGTATATTAAGGCATATATGTGGAACCTAGAAAAATGGTACAGATGAACCACTTAGCAGGGCAGATATTGAGACAAAGATGTAGGGAACAAATGTACAGACACCAAGTGGGGAAAGCAGTGGTGGGGTGGGAGTGGGGGTGTGATGAATTGGGCAATTAGGGTTGACATGTATACACAGATGTGTATACAATTGATGACTAATAAGAACCTGCTGTATAAAAAATATATATAAAATAAAATTCAAAAATTAAAAATAAACCACCCAATCAAAAAATGGGCAGAAGAGCCAAATAGACATTTCTCAAAAAAAGACATACAAATGGCCAATAAGCACATGAAAAGCTGCTCAACATCACTAATTATTAGAGAAAAGCAAATCAAAACTACAATGAGGTATCACCTCACACCAGTTACAATGGGTATCATCAGAAAATCTACAAACAACAAATGCTGGAGAGGGTGTGGAGAAAAGGGAACCCTCTTGCACTGTTGGTTGGAATGTAAATTGATACAGCCACCATGGAGAACAGTATGGAGCTTCCTTAAAAGACTAAAAATAGAATTACCATATGACCCAGCAATACCACTAGTGGGCATATAACCTGAGAATACCATAATTCAAAAAGACACATGCACCCCAGTATTCCTTGCAGCACTACTTACAATAGCCAGGTCATGGAAGCAACCTAAATGCCCATCAACAGAAGAATAGTTAAAGAAGATGTGGTACATATGTACAATGGGATATTACGCAGCCTTAAAAAGAAGAAAACTGTGTCATTTGTAGACAAGTGGATGGATCTAGAGACTGTCATACAGAGTGAAGTAAGTCAGAAAGAGAAAAACAATTATGGTATATTAACGCATATATGTGGAACCTAGAAAAATGGTACAGAAGAATGGGTTTGCAGGGCAGAAATAGTGACACAGATGTAGAGAAAAAAAGTATGGACAAAAAGAGGGGAAAGTGGCACGAGGGTGGAGGTGGTGTGATGAATTGGGCGATTGAGACTGACATATATACACACATATGTATAAATTGGATAACTAATATAATCCTGCTGCATTAAAAAAATTTAAAATTCAAAACTTCAAAAAAAATAATTAAAATTAAAATTAATGTGACTATTTGAAACAAACAAACAAACAAAAGAACAGCCTCAGGAAGACGGTTCTAGGCAGGCTGTCTTTCAATGTGGGTCTGCCTAAGTGAGGAAAGTGGAGCTGCACTGCAAAAAACCACCGGGACTCCAATTCATTTTGGGAATTCATGCCAGTTGTCTCTCATCTTGAAGCAGAGATTAGACTGTAGGACCATCCCGAAATACAGTAGAGATTTACCCTGAGCATTGCTACGCATTTGGAACATCCAATGTCACCTAGGTCTACCGGGGGCATTCAGACGATTATGCAATGCAGCAGACGCAGAACACGCCAAGTCTAAAAGTTGCATCGTGGAAGGTCGTAGTGTGTCCCAAGGGTCATTTTAGCTACTCAGAAAAGATAGGGAAACGTGTTGTGGGATGATTTTGTAATTGGGAAGACTAGGAAGGGCAGTGGTTTCCTCGTTTGAAAACTAGATAGTGGCGGCCACAAGGCTGCATGATGTTGCCTATCTTTTTGCACTTCCAGGAATGACTCTGTGAAGAAAAATGAATTTTCTCATAAGAAGCCGGAAATGTCCACTGCTTGCTAGGAGCTCATGCTAAGGTGCACCTTACCTATACTGTGAAGTAAACGTGACCCCTAGCCTCATGATAAACCCCAGTGTTTTCCCATCAGCAACGTTTGGTGTGCAGCTGTCTCCATGCTCCCTGAGTGGATCGAGTGCTTTAAGTCCTCGGTGCCTTTTCAGAGGCTTTAGACAGTGGCTTATGAATTCATTTCAGAGAGAGAACGTGTGTCCTGTGGGTCCCTTGTGCGTCTTCCAAGCAACATAACGTGAAACGGACTTTGGGATGAACTCTTTCTACGCAGAGGGAAGGGCAATTAATTACTTTCTTGCTTGCATAGCAACCTTTCTATAGCTTAAACCATTCCCGGGGACACAGTTCTAGCCAGTCTTGTGTTGAACATAGCTCTCCATTTGTGAGGACCTCTAAACTCCACGGAAACAATCCCTGTTACTAGAGTACATCCTGGGAACTCATACCAGTCATCACTGTAGCATGGCGGGAAGGTCGACTCTAGGCCCAGCCTGAAAAACAGTACAGAGGTGGTAGTGAGGGGGCCGCCGCCAGGCTGATGGCGGTTTCGGGCGGTCTCCTGCACCTTCAGATTTTTCATGATTAGTGTAAGGGAATGCAAGAGATTTCTGTGCATTAATTTTGTATCCTGCTACTTTACCAAATTCATTGATTAGCTCTAGTAGTTTTCTGGTAGCGTCTTTAGGATTCTCTATGTATAATATCATGTCATCTGCAAAGAGTGACAGCTTTACTTCTTCTTTTCCAATTTGGATTCCTCTTATTTCTTTTTCCTCTCTGATTGCTGTGGCTAAAACTTCCAAAACTATGTTGAATAATAGTGATGAGAATGGACAACCTTACCTTGTTCCTGATCTTAGAGGAAATTGTTTCAGTTTTTCACCACTGAGAACGTTGTTGGCTGTGGGTTTGTCATATATGGCCTTCATTATGTTACGTTCCCTCTAGGCCTACTTTCTGGAGGGTTTTTATCATAAATGGGTGTTGAATTTTGTCAAAAGCTTTTTCTGCGTCTATTGAGATGATCATACGGTTTTTCTCATTCAGTTTGTTAATGTTGTGTATCACATTGATTGATTTGTGTATATTGAAGAATCCTTCCATTCCTGAATAAACCTCTCTTGAGCATGGTGTGTCATCCTTTTAATGTACTTTTGGATTCTATTTGCTAGTATTTGGTTGAGGGTTTTTGCATCTATGTTCATCAGTGATATTGGCCTGTAGTTTTTTTCTTTGTGACATCTTTGTCTGGTTTTGCTATCAGGTTGATGGTGGCCTCATAGAATGAGTCTGGGTGTGTTTCTTCCTCTGCTATATTTTAGAAGAGTTTGAGAAGGATAGGTGTTAGCTCTTTTCTAAATGTTTGATAGAATTCACATGTGAAGCCATCTGGTCCTTGGCTTTAGTTTGTTGGAAGATTTTTAATCACAGTTTCAATTTCATGCTTGTGATTTGTCTGTTTATATTTTCTCTTTCTTCCTGGTTCAGTCTTGGAAGCTTGTTCTTCTCTAAGAATTTGTCTATTTCTTCCAGGTTGTCCCTTTTATTGGCATATAGTTGCTTGTAGTAATCTCTCATGATCATTTGTATTTCTGCAGTGTCAGTTGTTACTTCTTTTTCATTTCTAATTCTATTGATTTGGGTCTTCTCCCTTTTTTTCTTGATGAGTCTGGCTAATGGTTTATCAATTTTGTTTATCTTCTCAAAGAACCAGCTTTTAGTTTTATTGATCTTTGCTATTGTTTCTTCATTTCTTTTTCATTTATTTCTGATCTTATCTTTATGTTTTCTTTCCTTCTGCTAACTTTGAGGTTTTTTTGTTCTTCTTTCTGTAATAGCTTTAGGGGTAAGATTAGGTTGTTTATTTGAGACGTTTTTTGTTTCTTGAGGTAGGATTGTATTGCTATAAACTTTCCTCTTAGAACTGCTTTTGCTGCATTCCATAGGTTTTGGGTCGTCGTGTTTTCACTGTCATTTGTTTCTAGGTACTTTTTGATTTCCTCTTTGATTTCTTCAGTGATCTCTTGGTTATTTAGTAGTGTATTGTTTAGCCTCCATGTGTGTGTATTTTTTACAGTTTTTTCCTGTAATTGATATCTAGTCTCATAGCATTTTGTTCAGAAAAGACCTTTGATATGATTTCAATTTTCTTAAATTTACCAAGTCTTGATTTGTGTCCCAAGATATGATCTCTCCTGGAGAATGTTCTGTGAGCACTTGAGAAGATTGTGTATTTTGTTGTTTTTGGATGGAATGTCCTATAAATATCAATTAAGTCCATCTTGTTTAGTGTATCATTTAAAGCTTGTGTTTCCTTATTTATTTTCATTTTGGATGATCTGTGCATTGGTGAAAGTGGGGTGTTAAAGTCCCCTACTATTACTATGTTACTGTCAATTTCCCCTTTTATGGCTGTTAGCATTTGCCTTATGTATTGAGGTGTTCCTATGTTGTGTGCATAAATATTTACAATTGTTATATCTTCTTCTTGGATTGATCCCTTGATCATTATGTAGTGTCCTTCTTTGTCTCTTGTAATAGTCTTTATTTTAAAGTCTATTTTGTCTGATATGAGAATTGCTACTCCAGCTTTCCATTGATTTCCATTTGCATGGAATATCTTTTTCCATCCCCTCACTTTCAATCTGTATGTGTCCCTAGGTCTGGAGTGGATCTCTTGTAGACAGCATATATATGGGTCTTGTTTTTGTATCTATTCAGCAAGTCTATTTTTTTTTGGTTGGAGCGTTTAATCCATTTACATTTAAGGTAGTTATTGATATGTATGTTCCTATTACCATTTTCTTAATTGTTTTGGGTTTTTTATTGTAGGTCTTTTCCTTCTCTTGTGTTTCCTGCCTAGTGAAATTCCTTTAGCATTGTTGTACAGCTGGTTCACTGGTGCTGAATTCTCTTAGCTTTTTGTTGTCTTTAAAGGTTTTAATTTCTCTGTCAAATCTCAATGAGATCCTTGCTGGGTAGAGTAATCTTGGTTGTAGGTTTTTCCCTTTCATCATTTTAAATATGTCCTGCCACTCCCTTCTGGCTTGCAGAGTTTCTGCTGAAAGATCAGCTGTTAACCTTATGGGGATTCCCTTGTATGCTATTTGTTGTTTTTCCCTTGCTGCTTTTAATATTTTTTCTTTGTATTTAATTTTTGATGGTTTGATTAATATTTCTTGACGTGTTTCTCCTTGGATTTATCGTGCATGGTACTCTCTGCACTTCCTGCCCTTGATTGACCAACTCCTTTCCCATATTAGGGAAGTTTTCAACTATAATGTCTTCAAATACTTTCTCAGTTCCTTTCTTTTTCTCTTCTTCTTCTGGGACCCCTTTAATTCGAATGTTTGTGCATATAATATTGTCCCAGAGGTCTCTGAGACTGTCCTCAATTCATTTCATTCTTTTTTCTTTATTCTTCTCTGTGGTAGTTATTTCCACTACTTTTTCTTTCATGTCACTTATCCGTTCTGCCTCAGCTATTCTGATATTGATTTATCCTAGAGAATTTTTAATTTCATATATTGTGTTGTTCATGATTGTTTGTTTGCTCTTTAGCTCTTCTAAGTCCTTGTTCAACGTTTCTTGTATTTTCTCTATTCTATTTCCAAGATTTTGGATCATCTTTACTATCATTACTCTGAATTCTTTTTCTGGTAAACTGCCTATTTCCTCTTCATTTGTTTGGTCTGGTGGGTTTTTACCTTGATCCTTCATCTGCTGTGGGTTTCTCTGTCTTCTCATTTTGCTTAACTTACTGTGTTAGGGGCCTCCTTTTCACACGCTGCAGGTTTGTAGTTCCCATTGTTTTTGGTGTCTGTCCCCAGTGGCTAAGGTTGGTTAAGTGGGTTGTGTAAGCTTCCTGGTGGAGGGGACTGGTGCATGTGTTCTGGTGCATGAGGCTGGATCTTGTCTTTCTTGTGGGCGGGACCACGTCTGGTGGTGTATTTTGGGGTGTCTGTGACCTTACTATGATTTTAGGCAGCCTCTCTGTTAATGGGTGGGGTTGTGTTCCTGTCTTCCTAGTTGTTTGGCATAGGGTGTCTAGCACTGTAGCTTGCTGGTCGTTGAGTGGAGCTGGGTCTTAGCTTTGAG
This sequence comes from Eubalaena glacialis, assembly GCF_028564815.1. Classification (NCBI taxonomy): domain Eukaryota; kingdom Metazoa; phylum Chordata; class Mammalia; order Artiodactyla; family Balaenidae; genus Eubalaena; species Eubalaena glacialis. The sequence goes on along the minus strand of NC_083726.1, from coordinate 87,553,736 downwards.
ATGGAGATCTCTGGGAGAGCTTTCACTGTTTGATATTACTTGGAGCCAAGAGGTCTCTGGTGGACCAATGTCCTGAGCTCGGCTCTCCCACCTCAGAGAAACAGGCCTGACACCTGGCTGGAGCACCAAATCCCTGTCAGCCACATGGCTCCCAAGTCTACAGTTGCTCCCAAAGTCCACCCCTCAATTTTGGGATGATTCGTTGTCTATTCAGGTATTCCAGAGATGCAGTGTACATCAAGTTGATTTTGGAGAATTAATCTACTGCTCCTGAGGCTGCTGGGAGAAATTTCCCTTTCTCTTCTTTGTTCCCACAGCTCCTGGCGTTCAACTTTGGATTTGGTCCTGTCTATGTGTGTAGGTCACCTGAGGGCGTCTGTTCTTCACTCAGAGAATATGCGGTTAAAGTAGCAGCTGATTTGGGGGCTCTGGCTCACTCAGGCTGTGGGTAAGGAGGGGTATGGAATGCGGGGTGAGCCTGTGGCGGCAGAGACCAGCGTGTAGTTGCAACACCCTGAGGCGCACCGTGTGTTCTCCTGGGGAAGTTGTCTCTGGATCAGAGGACCCTGGCAGTGGCGGGCTGCACAGGTTCCCAGGAGGGTAGGTGTGGATAGTGACCTGTGCTTGCACACAGGCTTCTTGGTGGCTGCAACAGCAGCCTTCGCGTTTCATGCCCGTCTCTGGTGTCCACGCTGATAGCCGCGGCTTGAGCCCATCTCTGGAGCTTGTTTAGGTGGTGCTCTGAATCCCCTCTCCTCGTGCACCCGGAAACAATTGTCTCTTGTCTCTTAGGCAGGTCCCAACTTTTTCCCGTACTCCCTCCCTGCTTGCTGTGGCATACTAGCCCCCTTTAGACTGTGTTCATACAGCCAACCCCTGTCCTCTCCCTGGGATCTGACCTCCGAAGCCCGAGCCTCAGCTTCCATCCCCCACCTGTTCCAGCTGGCAGGTGAGCAGACAAGCCTCTCAGGCTGGTGAGTCCTAGTCGGCACAGATCCTCTCTTTGGGAATCTGTCTGCTTTGCTCTCTGCACCCCTGTTGCTGCGCTGTCCTCCATGGCTCCAAAGCTTCCCCCCCACCACCCGCCGTCTCCACCAGTGAAGGGGCCTCCTAGAGTGTGGAAACTATTCCTCCTTCACAGCTCCCACTCAGTGGTGCAGGTCCCATTCCTATTCTTTTGTCTCTGTTTTTTCTTTTGACCTACCCAGGTACGTGGGGAATTTCTTGTCTTTTGGGAAGTCTGAGGTCTTCTGCCAGCATTCAGTAGGTGTTCTGTAGGAGTTGTTCCACATGTAGATGTAGTTCTGATGTATTTGTGTGTAGGAAGGTGATCTCCATGTCTTACTCCTCTGCCATCTTGAAGGTCTGTCCCCTCAGTTGACCCTTGAATAGTGAGGGACTTAGGGGTGAAGTCAAAAATCCATGTGTAACTTTACAGTGGGCCCTCTGTATCCTCAGTTCAGCACGTGCAGATTCAGCCAAGTGTGGATCATGTAGTACTATAGTATGTATTCATTGAAAAAAAATCTGTTTATAATTGGGCCTGTGCAGTTCAAACCCGTGTTTTTCAAGGGTCAACTATAATGCCATTTGTGACAACATGGATAAACTTGGAGAACATTATGCTAAATGAGGTAAGCCAAAGAAAGACAGACAAATACTGTACGATCTCATTTGTATGTGGAATCTAAAACATCAAACTCATGGAAGCAGAGAATAGAATGGTGGATACAGGGGCTGGGGGGTAGGAGAAATGAGGAGATGTTGGTCAAAAGGTACAAAGTTTCAGTTATAAGATGAATAAGTTCTGAGGATCTAGTGAGTACAGTTAATAATACTGCATTGTATAACTGAAATTTGCTAAGAGAGTAAATCTTAAGTGTTCTTAACTATGTGATGTGATGGATGTGTTTATTAGCTTGATTGTGGTAATTTTTTCACAATGTACGGTTGACACTTGAACAACTCGGGGGTTGAGAGTGCCAAACCACATGCAGTCGAAAATCCATGTATAACTTTATAGCTGGCCTTCTTTATGTGTGGTTCCACATTTGCAGATTCAACCAATTGCAGATCATGTAATTCAGTACTGCACATTTATTGAAATAAATCTGCATATAAGTAGACATGCATAATTCAAACCTGTGCTTTTCAAGGGTCAGCTAGATACATATATCAAAATCATCACATTGTATGTATTAAATATATAAAATTTTTATTTGCTAATTTTACCTCAGTGAAACTGGGGGGAAATGGCCTTTAACTTAATCACATCTGCAAAATCTCTTTTGCCATGTAACATATTCACAGGTTCAAAGGATTAGGACATGAGCATCTTCGGAGGGACCATTACTTTGCCTACCACATTCTGCCATATAACCCGCCAAATTTATGTCCATCTCACAAAATACATTTAACCCATCACAAGTTTCTCCTGAAATCTCAATTATAGTATAAACTCAAAGTCTAAAATACCATCAGTTCAAAAGTCCAAATCTCATTATACAAATTTTCTAAATCCAGTATGAGTGAGGCTATTGGTATAGTCCATCCTGGGACATAATTCCTAACCATCTGTGTACCTGTGAAACTTAAGAAACAAGTTATTTCTCCAAAGAAGATATACAGATTGCCAACAGACATATGAAAGAATGCTCAACATCATTAATCATTAGAGAAATGCAAATCAAAACTACAATGAGGTATCATCTCACACCAGTCAGAATGGCCATCATCAAAAAATCTACAAACAATAAATGCTGGAGAGGGTGTGGAGAAAAGGGAACACTCTTGCACTGTTGGTGGGAATGTAAATTGATACAGCCACTATGGAGAACAGTATGGAGGTTCCTTAAAAAACTAAAAATAGAACTACCATACGACCCAGCAACACCACTACTGGGCATATACCCTGAGAAAACCATAATTCAAGAAGAGTCATGTACCAAAATGTTCATTGCAGCTCTATTTACAATAGCCAGGACATGGAAGCAACCTAAGTGTCCATCATCGGATGAATGGATAAAGAAGATGTGGCACATATATACAATGGAATATTACTCAGCCATAAAAAGAAATGAAATGGAGGTATTTGTAACGAGGTGGATGGAGTTAGAGTCTGTCATACAGAGTGAAGTAAGTCAGAAAGAGAAAAACAAATACAGTATGCTAACACATATATATGGAATCTAAGGGAAAAAAAAAGTTCATGAAGAACCTAGTGGCAAGATGGGAATAAAGACACAGACCTACTAGAGAATGGACTTGAGGATATGGGGAGGGGGAGGGGTGAGATGTGACAGGGTGAGAGAGTGTCATGGACATATATACACTACCAAATGTAAAATAGATAGCTAGTGGGAAGCGCCCGCATAGCACAGGGAGATCAGCTCGGTGCTTTGTGACCACCTAGAGGGGTGGGATAGGGAGGGTGGGAGGGAGGGAGATGCAAGAGGGAAGAGATATGGGAACATAAGTATATGTATAACTGATTCACTTTGTTATAAAGCAGAAACTAACCCACCATTGTAAAGCAATTATACTTCAATAAATATGTTTAAAAAAAAAAAAAAAAGAAAAAAGAAACAAGTTATCTGCTCCAAAATATGATGGTGAGATAGGTACAGGAGAACAGTTATAAACATTCCAGTTCAAAAGAGAACAGCAGCTTATCCTTTTATTCTTCCATTTGCTCCTCAAATTTTTCCAGTATTCCAAGGCATTTACACATTTTCAAGTATTTGTTAGAGCAACACCTTACCAACTCTTAACCAATCCCTCCCTTTTCCTTACCCCATCCTACACAACCTATAGTTTTTATAATCATTTATTAGTTTTGCCATTTTAGAACATTATGTAAATGAAGTCATACTGTATCTACTCTCTGGCTTTTTTGGGGGGTCAGCATAATGTTTTGAATTTTCCTTGTTTTTGGTGTCAGTAGTTAATTTCTTTTTATACTGAGTAGTATTCTGCTGTATAAATGTGCTATATATGTTTATCTATTCTCCTGTTTGTGGATATTTGGGATGTTTTCAGTTTTTGGTTGGAATAAGTTGCTATGAACATTCTTTTAATAAGTCAACCTGTGGACATGTATTTTTGGTAAATACATAATATTGCAATTGTTGTGTCATAGTGTAGATGTATGTTTAACTTTTAAGAAATTGCTTGTATCATTTTACACTTGTGAAATAGTATAGTATAAACACCTTGGTTGCTCTATACATTCACCAACACTTGGGATGGTTAGTCTGCTTGGTTTTACATTTTCTAGTAGGTGTACCTCATTGTGGTTTAAATTTCCTCTACACAGATGACTAATGATGTTGAGCATCTTTTTATTTCCCTTCTCCTCCCAAACTACTTTTAAGACTTTCTTATTATCATAGGTTTTTATAAAATTTGATTATATTTTACCTTGATGTAGTTGGGGGTTTTTTTTGGTGTGTGTGCTTATCTTGCTTGGAGTACATTATGTTTTCTGGTTCTGTGGCTTAATAATATTTTAATATTATTAAAAAACAATCTCCCTTTCTTTTGGGGATCCCACTTACACATACGTTAGACCATTTGATATTGTACTACAAATCTTGAGACTCTTTTTTTTCTTTCCTCCTCTTTTCAGTTGTATTTTTTCTATTGCTTTGTCTTCAAGTTCATTGATCTTTTCTTCTTCTGTACTTAATGTACCATTAATTCCATCTAATAATTTTTTTGGGAGTCAGATATATTGAAATATAATTTATATACAGTAAAATTAATTTCTTTTGGTGATTTTCTATTTCAGTGAATTTTTTATTTCAGATACTGCATCTTCCATCTCAAGAAGTTCTAATTGGTCTTCTTTTTCTATTTTTTTCTCATTGTGTTTATGTTTTCTTTACATTTTAAACATATTTTAATAGCCATTTAAAAAATCCTTTTCTGTTTGTCTATCATCTCAGTTTCAGTTGTCTGGTTGTTGAGTGTTTAGATTTTGTATCCGTCCTTTAAAAGATCTTTGTTATGCAGTAATTTCTTTAAAAAACTGCTAGATTCTTCTGGGCTTTTTTTTTTTCCTTTTTGAGATTTATTAGAATGTATCCAGAATTATCTTCACACTAGGACTAGGTTAGCCTTACTCCTAAAGTGTGGCCTTTCTAGAGCCCCTCCTGAATGCTTCAGGTGTTCAGTGAGCTTTCTCCCTCTGGCTGAATAAAATTTGGATATCTCCCAGCCTTGTATAAGCTCTGATGCTTGTTTTTTCCCAGTAGTTGCTCTTTACTTAGCCTCATATGTTTTACTCCCAACTTATGCACAGCTTTGTAACCAGTCAAAGATTCAAGAGTATCTTATGCAGATTTTTGGAGTTCTCTTTTGCATGTATTTTTCCTCTCAGGTACTCTGTTTTCTAAATTCTGGCTAACATTAGTCTTTGTTTCTCAGAACTTTTCTGTCTGTCTCTTCAATCCAGTGACACATCCATAGTCTGTTTGTGTTCTCCCTTTATATGCAGCAGTCCAGAATGTGTCTCTAGGCAAAAAGTCCAGGCAATTGTATGGCTAACTTTATTTGTTTCCTTTCTCTCAGAATTATGATCCCATGCTGTCTGTTGTCCAATATATAGAATATACATGAAATATGAAAACAATTGTTTCATATATTTACTCTACTATTCTTGTTTTTTACAATGAGAGGTCTAATCAAGTACCAGTTATTCTATTAGGGCAAGAGACCGTGATTAATTTTTGAATGCATACATCAAGCTATCAGTAAATCAATCAAAAGCCATAGCATCCATTATGAACTTTTGTTTGTTTGCTTTGAGAGTTAGATTTAGAGACTAATTTTCCTCATAAATCTCTCCTAAAAGAAAGATATTAAAATTAAAATCATCATTAAATTAATTGCTGCATTATTTATAGAGGATGCATGATAAACTTTATACTCATTATCTTGATGACATCTGGGTTCCTCATCTAAAAGAAGATATAAAATATTTGGTAGGGTTCAAAGACAAGCCACTCAAATGCATGAGATTAAAGGACCTACTTGGCATATATGAAGATAGGTCAGGAGAACTGAGTTTATTTAACGCTTGGACAAGCAACTTAGGAAAGAAAATAGTAGTCACCAAAATCAGAAATGATTATACTATAGAGGTTATAACCACGTGTTCTTGCACTCCATCAAGGATATAAATATATTTAAAGACTAGAGGGAAGGTCTACATAACATACAAAGCTCAATGTACTCCAAAAGTTTCCTAAATAGTTTTAAATTGTTTGGGATGTTGTGAAATTTTTTTCTGCTTGAGACATGAACAAACAGCAGGGCATCTTCTTTGCAAGATGATTTAGATGTGAGATTAGCAGTAAGTTAAATAAACTACCCAGGTTCTTTTTAGGCCTCTGATTCTAATAGTACTAAGGAGACTTTTCTTCTGCTTCCTGATTGCCGCTTTCCTAGATTTTATGGAATTGGTCCTCATTATTTTTTTTCAGTAGGAAGATGCTCTTTTGATATTCTCTTTTCAGTTGCCTGGGGTCTTTGTTAAGATAGAAAAACAAGAGTTCTTGGTTTCACTGTCTCTTTTTTTTAACAGGAAGTATTTTTTTTTAAGATTTATTATTTATTTATTTTATTATTTATTTATTTTTGGCTGCATCGTGTCTTAGTTGAGGCATGTAGGATCTTTTGTTGTGGTGTGCCAGTTTCTCTCTAGTTGTGGCATGCTGGTTTTCTCTTCTCTAGTTGAGGCACATGAGCTCAGTAGTTGTGGCATGTGGGCTTAATTGCCCCATGGTATGTGGGATCTTAGTTCCCTGACCAGGGATTGAACCCATGGCCTCTGCATTGGAAGGCAGATTCTTTATCACTGGACCCAGGGAAGTCCATAACAGGAAGTATTGTTTACAAAATTAAATACCAGTACCTATATTTGCACTCAAAATCATTTTTTAATGGTTTTTTTTTTTTTTTCTGCTTTGCCCTGTGGCATGCAGGATCTTAGTTCCCTGACCCAGGGATCAAACCCATTCCCCCTGCATTGGGAGTGTGGAGTCTTAACCACTGGAACGCCAGGGAAGTCCCCAAAATCATTACTTATGGGACTCATTGCAGCAGAATCCAGGACAAACGGCCTCTATATTTTAATCTAATTCTCAGGCAAAATTTTTGCTTAAAAGAAAGATGATGAATTGATGTGAATTTTTAAAAAATATTGAAACAAGGAAAAATTCCCAACTGCTGCAGAGTAGTGATTTCTTTAACTTTTTTTACAAGACATCTGCCTGTGGAAATCAATCACATTAGAAGAGAAACTGTCTTTTAGAGCCCCTTTTGAAAATTATTTATCCCTTTAGATTTTCTTTCTAAGATGTAACTTGAAAATTACATTGGCACATAATGTATTTTTTTCCACAGGAATAGAACTCAATAGTTGTTTTTTAGCCGAGGGAATGGTAATGTTCTTGACAATTGTTCTAAGGGAAAGGTCAAGTTCAAGTCCTTAGAAGATATATAATGTGGTATAATGTGGATTTACCAGGAAAAGGCTTTTAGCCAGGACAAAAAGACAGACAGAGCCCTTGACTTATTACTATCTTTTCTCTGGTTAGTATTTGTTCCATATTGTTATATGTTTTATGTACATGCTTATTGGGTGCTCTCTTATGTAATATAATATGAATAGATAGTGAAACTCCATGTCCCCTTAAGTATCTCCCTAATTAATTATTATTGCAACATAACCCCCTTATTTAATTCAAATAGTCCAATGATTTAAAAAAATTTGGAAGTGGGTTAGATAACAGGCGGAATGGATTAGTTAATTGTTACTTAGCAAGTCATCTGTAAAAACTGAGCCTGAGAGGCTAATGTATATTTTTAAGGCAGGCTTATGTTGGGAGAAGTCCTGACATGAAAAGTACCCCCTATTGTGCTTCTTTTGTGCCCTCAGATGTTAGGAAGAATGATGATAGAACCTGGACAGGACTAGTAGAAGGAGGTGAGAGGACCATAAAATGACGTTGATTGTCTGGACTAATTTGACGAACCTAACATCTGTCTGACCGTGGTAACACCTCACAATTTTACCACTCTGTGCCTATCTCTCTTGTATGGCCAATCTATCTTTGTGTTTATTTATCTTGTATTGCATATACTTACTTATAAAGAAAAACATTCCCAGACAGAAGGCAGAATGTTAATCATTATTATTATTATTTTGGGAACACAGAGTATACCTAGCAGAGTCTCTTCTGCTAGTACTGCTGAAAAAACCCCTAATGACCATGGGCCGTGGCATGTGAGAGGAAGGTATGAAGTATATGTCAGCATTTGGTGTGTTGTTGCACATGAATCTCTACAGGACTAGGGTACTGAAAGCAAACTCAACTAGTTTTGGTTGAAGCAGTCTTTCCATATTATGCTTAGCTGACAATCATAAGTGAAGTCCTCAGGATCAGGATGTAGACAAGATATATTTAGGATAACTACTCTGATGGCAGCTCAAATATAACATTTTATTTGAATGTCTGTTGTAGAATTTATGGCATGCTGTCCTGTATTAGAGTTATTTAAGAGCTAGACTGTGAGCTGCTGGAAGGCAGGAATGATGCGTTATTAATTATTGCATTCATGTAACGCTTACTCCAGTGCTTTATTACTAGAGGGAGCTCAAACAAGTTTTCTGAATTGAATTGAATACATTATAATGTCTTCTGACTCTTAGCTCCAAATAACTTATGTAAAATAAATAATAATGGTGTTTGGTGCATCCTATTACAATAGAATCCAAATCTAACAACAAAGGGTTACCCATGGGATGTATAGAATAAAGAGACTAGTTGAATCTTTCCTAAAGATATAGCAAGTGAGACTGAGAGAAGCTTCTCTTCAAAAGGCAAAACAAAACAAATCAAGAACTCTCTACTTTCTCCCTTGTGAATGTAAAAATGTGTGTAATATTCTGGTGAATAGAGAAAAAATTTGGTGTTGTTATTCCCCACTATTCCTTTTAATATAAAGTAAGTCAATGAATAAACTTTATATATTATATTCTGAAACTTAAAAAAAGATTTTTAAAAACTTTAATTTTTAAGAAAGTCTCTCTCCTCCCAGCATCCTCCCCAATTTATCTCATTAACTTTACAAAAAGGAGACAGAGTCAGCCAGTCAGTCACCTCAAAACCAAAACATATTCTGTCTTTATAACAATTTTTTTGGAGAGTAAAGAAAGGAAATGAAATAATTAAAATAATTGGGAATGCTATTTACATTTTGAGTGAAAATAACAGTTATATATTTTATGAACAACACAGTATATCCTACACAATCATGTTTCAAGTCTTCAAGCAATTCTTTAATATACAGAGATGAAAGCACATATTACAGATATAACTATGTTCAAATGTAAATTTGACAAAATAGTCTTTATTTCCTTTTATATTGAATAGCTGGAAATATATAACAGAAAATTTGTTCACTTCTGATAGAGGAGAATTAAGTATTACTTGTTTGTTTCAATCTATTTATCTGTGCATTCTTTGTTTAGGGACTTCAGTAATAACTATTCCATATTTTTAGGTTTTCCTCAATTGAGAGAGAGCTCATATTATTTTTTTCCCTCATTCTCCTGATCAAATTAGATCACACCATAAGGTATACAGAAGTAGAAATGTAATGTTGTATACATGAACTTATATAATGTTATAAATCAATGTTATCTCAATAAAAATAAGTGAAAACAAAACAAAAATAAATAAATAAATTTGTTTATAAATAATGTACAAATAAACTGCAAAGAGGTCTGCACTTATTAGCTCTGTGGTCTTGGGCAAGTTATTTGACTTCTTTGAGCTTCAGTTTCATCAACTGTAACATGAAGCTAATATTTACTTTGCAGTATGGTTATGTGGATTAAATAATATAATATTAGAAATACTTATCTTAGAGGCTAGGAACATAATGATGCTTAATAAATGTTATAGCCCTTCAAATTTTACATCTTACTTATTTCAACATTTTTGTTATTTTTCTAACATAATTTAGCTTAACCAGCTGAAAAACACAATAGCAAATTGGGTGTGGTCTACTTTCTCTCTTAGAAGCATATCTTCAGAATCGAGAGGAAGGATTTGGAGCAGCCATTCAATGACACTTCAAGGCACAGCATATTCTGTCAAGAGATACAAAGCTCAGGTAAGAATCCATCTGAGTAGAACAGAGAAAATGGAAGTCACTGTGCAAAATTTGCTCTTGGCTACCTCTCACTTATTACTGTTCCCCAGCTTTCTTTTCCCCATATCTCTTTTTTCTTTTCTTGAATTCTTACATTAAGAAAAAACATGTTTCTTCAATATGGGGGTTTTCATGAAAATGAACAGAAAGGAATTGAAGTTATTATAACATAAGGAGAAAGATGGAACTTATTTTTCTGAGATTGGTGGATAAGTTAAACATCAAACCAACTCTTTAATATGAGGTTAATATTAGAAAAGAGGTGGCATGGATAAAGAAATCCTCAAATATTCTATATTTTTAGTTAAGCATTTTCATCACATTCTTTACCAAAGATGTCCCCCAGAATTTGTGGCAAAGTCTCTCCTTTTTTAAAACATCTTAGTGGAATGGCTGTGGTGGCATTTTGAAGGAATGGGTGGTCTGACTATTACTTCACCCTCTTTTGTTATCTATGACATATTATTATACAACAAAGAAATAATAATAATAGCAAATATATATATATGTAGTACTTACTATGTACAAGATACCATTCCAAGTGCTTGATTTATATTATTTAATCACCAAAACAGTCTTATACTGTAGGTACAATTATTATCATGTCCATTTTACAGATGAACAAACTATGTCACAGCAGAGTTAAGTTACTCACCCAAGCTCAGCGTGCAAATGACACAGCCTAGATTTGGGTGGAGGCCTTTTGGCTCCAGAATCTTGCCTCTTACCTCTTAATTACTACCTTATTTTGCCTCAAGTTGGTTGGTAGATTAGAGCAAAGGAGAAAAGCATATGCAATATACATCAACTATGGGAAGCACATTGGCCTCTTTTAGGCTTCGGGTATTGTGTCTCTAAGGTAGACTAAATGCAATCCAAACATTGGAAAAGTGAAAGATATTTTCCCTGTTAGGGTAGAAGAGTCTTGGATAAGATGCATGTTTTGTAATCATGTGATCTTGAACAAATCACTTAATCTTCTTCTGTCTTATTCTTTTATTTTTCTGAATTAAATACTTAATGGGTATTTTTTAATATCAAATATGAAAATACTCTAAAAGGTAGAACCTACATGCAAGTTGGGAAATTGATTTAATATAAAAAAGTCCAACAATAATGGTTTTACTTTTGTAACTCAAGTCCAGTTTATTGGTTTCCTTGTTTGTAAAAAGCAGAAAATAAAGATATCTAGCTCATAGAATCAATAAGAGTATATATATATAACTAGGCACTTTATGCTTTACTTTTTCATCATTAAAACTTATTTTATTTTATTTTTTATTAATATAATTTATATCAGGTGTACACTTTGAAAAAAATAGTCTCTACTTTCTCATCATTAAATCATACCTTAAACAATTAGTGTCTGTGTTCATTTCCCAGTAGATACTATTGCTGTTCTCATCGAGGTCACCAGTGTTCTCCTAATTGTCAGATTTTACAGGCATATTTCAGAAACGATTCTCTTTACCCACTGGCAGCAGAGTTAAAACTCTCTCTCACTGCTGTAGTACTTGGTATATCTCTGATGTGGGTTTCCCTCTTTGTTGGGTCATTGTTTATTTATACATCTCATTCCTCTCACTAAATTATGAGCTCCTTGAGTATAAGAGTTATTACTTTCTACCTATCTTTGTAATCCTTACTTAATTCCTGGAACATAGTGAGCACTTGCTAAATAGGGACAGATGGTAGGTAGGAGGTAAGTTATGTGCCTGCTTCTTATTCATAATCCATTTGCTAGGCATGACTAAATGACCTCCGGAAAGCATAGATGGCCTGCTATAAGCAGGATTTTTTTAGGATGAAGCTTGAAGTATATAGAACTGAAGCCAAGGAACAATAGAGACAGTTCAGTCCATAATCAGTTTGAATCAATTGAATCTTGTGTCACATTAAAATTATGCTCAACCACATCTTCTTTATCCACTCCTCTGTCGATGGACATTTAGGTTGTTTCCATGTCCTGGCTATGGTAAATAGTGCTGCAATGAACATTGGGGTGATGTACCTTTTTGAATTATGGCTTTCTCCAGGTATATGCCCAGGAGTGGGATTGCTGGATCATATGATAGCTCTATTTTTAGTTTTTTAAGGAACTTCCATACTGTTCTCCATAGTGGCTGTATCAATTTACATTCCCACCAACAGTGTAAGAGGGTTACCTTTTCTCCATACCCTCTCCAGCATTTATTGTTTGTAGATTTTTTGATGATGGCCATTCTGACCGGTGTGAGGTGATACTTCACTGTAGTTTTGATTTGCATTTCTCTAATAATTAGTGATGTTGAACATCTTTTCATGTGCATGTTGGCTATCTGTATGTCTTCTTTAGAGGAATGTCTATTTAGGTCTTCCACCCATTTATTGATTGGGTTGTATATTTTTTTTGTTATTAAGCTGCATGAGCTGTGTGTTACTCAGCCATAAAAAAGAATGAAATAATGCCATTTGCAGCAACGTGGATGGACCTAGAGATTTTCATACTTAGTGAAGTAAGTCAGACAGAGAAGGACAAATATTGTATGATATCACTTATATGTAGACTCTTAAAAAACGGTACAAATGAACTTATTTACAAAACAGAAATAGAGTTACAGATGTAGAAAACAATCCTATGGTTACCAGTGGGGAAAGAGGGGGAGGGATAAATCGGGAGATTGGGATTGACATATACACACTACTATATATAAAATAGATAACTAATAAGGACCTACTGTATAGCACAGGGAAGTCTACTCAATACTCTGTAATGACCTATATGGGCAAAGAACCTAAAAAAGAGTAGATATATGTATATATATAACGGATTCACTTTGCTGTACAGCAGAAGGTAACACAACATTTTAAATTAACTATACTCCAATAAAATTTTTTTAAAAAAATTATGCTTAACCAAGAAATCACAAATGCCTCCCCACATGTCTCTCACTCCCTCTCTTTGTATTGATTTATGAGTGTAGCTTACAGAGAGCTGTTGCTAGGGGACAGATTTTCTCAGGTTTCCATTGAAGATATATTCACAAAGAAGCCATGCAATTCGCAAGAACAGCCAACAAAAAACATCACATGGAGCCTTGTTCCATTATCAACAACAAAGAATATCATCAAAAATAGGAAGATTTGGTTTAATCATGCATTCAGGGGATGAGTGAGCTAAAACTGGCCTGAATTTAAGGCACAGGACAGTGTGAGGAGCATCCTTGAAATTTCTGTGATTGTTTCAAGATTACCCATTCATTCATATAAACAAATAGTTATGGGAGTCCATTTTGAACAAGGAGGAAGCAGATAGTGATTAATTAGGAAGACGCACCCTAATGGAGTTTAGTGCCTGGTGACAGAGAATGACACCATTTTTGTAGGTCAACATCAAGCAAATAATGGCAATTTCGTTAGGTTCAACCTAATGCTACTAATACAGTGTGGTCTGCATAATGATAGAGACATCTGAGGGTATTGAGTAGAAAATAGCTTGGAAAAGGTGAGTGATTAAGGAAGATAACCTGGAGATGTCTGAGCTGAGGCTTGGACAATGTATATAAATAAGATTAAAAAAAAGTGGAGGAGGGAAACACCAGTATTCCAGACAGAGGAGGAAGAATGAGCAGAGACACTGAAGTGAGAGACAACAAAATATATGCAGGACACAGCACACTGTTTAATATTGTCGAGGCAGGGAGTGTGAGGCAGGGACTGACAAAAAGAAGAATCTGGAAAGATTAAGCAGTAGTCAGGCCATAGAAGAGCTTGTATTCCATGGTAATTGTTGTCACCACTACTGGGCCCCCAAATTGGCATCATTCTGATCTTCTTGCACTTCAACCCACATTTCCCTTTTTTTTCCTCTTTAACATCCTAAACACATTTCCTTATACTTAAAACAACGGTTAGATGAAAATACACTGAAATAAGAGCAGAGGAGTCTTGTATATTAGTCCTAGGCTGTTAATTATTTTAAATACAAGAATCTCAATTTTTCTACTTGTGAGACTAAAATTTTTAATGATATTTTGAAGATATGTGTTCCATGTGAATAAGATAATAGTACTTTCATTGATTTCCTAAACAAAAAATCCAAATTAGGAATTACCTATGCATATAGCTTTCAAAATTATCAATATCCTTAATCTCAGTTATTTTTATAATATCATATATTCAAGTGTTCCTCCAGAGAAAAACCTAAATAAGATGAAATTGTTGAGTACTTCTATTAATAAATTAAACATAATACATCTGTATATGGTATATATACATATATGAACTTATTTTAGAAATGTACATATTCATGTGTACATGTACACATACAATAATGAAAATACAAGATTCAACATTTAAGGATTTCATCAAATACTTGAGAATTTTATAATGTCTTAAAAAATCTGGAAGTAGTCCCATAAATATAATACAAATTAAATAAAGAGTCACTGTTCTGCAGTAAAACCCTATGATTCTAATCTTGTCATTTACTGAGTAATATTCATCTTTGTACCTTCAGCACCCATTACAGTGCTTCTCTTATGTGAGGAGCTAAAAAATATTTGTGGTATCAGTGGATAAGAGATATTCTAATTTTCTCTCATTTCTCCTTCTTCTTGGTAGTGTTAGTCTTGTTTTAAAGTATCTCTTCCCTTTTCTGACTGCACATTTTGCATTTTTACTCTCATATTCTTTAGATGATAACATGTCTTATTAAGTAACTAAGCTAATGTGGAAATATCTTAAGAGAGATTTATTCTCATGAATTCACTCTAAGGCTAATATTTTTGTAACTGGAGAAGCTTTGAAAATCTTTTGAAATAATAAGGATAAGCCTCACAGATACATCATGTGAAATCAATCTAACAGCCTACAAATTTTCCAGTCTTAAGACTTTTCTATCTTTACCAAAGTTTGTCTCACAATTGTGATGGCCAATACCACCTACCACATTGTGATGTTTATTTATTTAGGGAGGTGGCATGCTGGATGTACAAACAGTGTGATACCTGCTGTTGAGATTTTCAGAATAGGTTGCAGCTCCTAAAAAGGATGTTTGATATAAAAATACTCAGAATACATCATAGAAACCTAGACTTTCCTTCCACATATAGCGAATTATGCAATTTCTATCTTTCATCTAAATAATTAGACAGGAATTACTCTTCTTGTAAATAAAGTTAACTCTGAAGCTGTGGGTTATGTCTTGTTCACTGCTGTATCTCCCCAAGCCTAGAGAAGTACTCAATAAATATTTGGTGAATGAGTCAACAAGTGAGAAAAAAATACACATTATAGAATCCTCTAGGTCCAGTGAAAAGACAGAGAAAAAGCTGATCATTGTATAAAAGGAGAGAAACTGTTTCTTGGTGATAAATATCTAAAGGTAGACATTCTGTAGATTTTGCTAAAGTCAAAGGAAAGATGCCCCATCCCCGATGTGCTTAAATTCTTTGCAGTTTTAAACACTGATAGCTAGAGATGTAGAAACACAGTCTGAAATCTTCCTCTTTTTAAAAATTGAAGTATAGTTGATTTACAATATTAGTTTCAGGTGCACAGCATAGTGAATTAATATTTTTATAGATTATACTACATTTAAAGTTATTACAAAATAGTGGTTATATTTCCTTGTGCTGTACAATATATCCTTGTTGCTTATTTATTTTATATATAGTAGTTTGTATGTCTTAATCCCCTTAAAAGCCTGAGCTTTGGGTAGCTGTAGTTAGAAATATGATGAATTGTCTGCAATGAGTATTAAAAATCCTCAGACAATCAAGTGCCTATTCCAGTCTGGCATGGGACCTAAATGGGAAGGAACATAAGAGATTATCCAACAATACAGAATCCATGTGAAGAAAGGAGAGAAATAGGGTAAGACCAGGCACAGTTTCCTTCTTTATATTTGATGAAGGGTGTCTGATTCCTTAGTGAGGAAGATTTAAAAACTAATAGCAGAATCCTATTATGTACAACTAAGGATTATTGTATGCATATTTATGCATAAATTCTCAATTTATTAAACTGTGTATAGTTTCCCATATTGCTAATTATACTTTCATTGTCTTTATAATATATAGAAATATAAGAAATTGAATTTAGCCATTATTTTAGAAAGTCTCCATATAATTGTTTCAATCTTGTGTCCAAAATAGAGAGATGGAATATGTGGTGCCTCTTGCTGTGTGGTGCCTTAACAATGCTTTTTTCTGTCTGGGTGTGAGTTGTTCCATACAGAGAGCTCATGGGCTTGCACAGGACCTGTTAATATTTGTTTTGCTTAGTCTGTATATCAGAATTTTCTAGATGACAGGCTAGGTATGGGGGTTTGGATAGTGATAATGTTACTATTTAAAGTTACCATTTGTATTAACCCCTATGCTGAGCCCTTTACATGTATTATATAAGCTATTGCATTTTATTATTTTAAAAACCTTTCAATACTATTATAATAATAGAAATATATCAAAGTGTGTGTTATATGTCAAAACATTTCAAAAATAGGTATAGGTCTACCTATTTTTATACATGCTACATCATTCATTTCTTAGAGTAAACTCATTATTTTCCCATTTTATAGATGGGAAAACTGAAGCAGAAATGTTAACTACTCATGGAAGGATACATAGATAGTAAATGGCACAGCTAGGATTTGAATCTAAGCCATCCGGTTTTAGAGTCCAAATTGTGAATGTGCCTGTCATATTCTGTAAGGTGACTTTACCTTAAGAACTGCCTTGTTTTGTCGTCTCTTAAATCTTCTCCAGCTGATATTTTCAGATATCAAGATGAGCCTATCTATTTAAATTTAAGGTACAACAGGAAGTCAATTTTCTTACAAGTTTGCCTCAGGGAGCTGGGCAAATGAATGTAAAATTTTTAGTTGAAATATAAAATGTGAGCTGTTTTAAAGTTATAAATATAACTCTATGTTCATTGAAATCACGCACACATTCTGTCTTGAGATGGAGTATTGTTTAAAGTTTAAACTCTTGATTTCTGAAGAATAAGGGAATGGATTGATCTGTACGACTTAGTGTTAATACATCCACTTTCAAAACAATGCAATCCAAGCTGGCTAACTTTCCTTCCTGTATCAGTTTCATCAAAAGTTCAAAATAGAAAAGTAGTTATAAACCTTTGAAATAAAATTTTAATGCTATTAGATCTCTAAAAATTTAATTCTCCTGGCAAAATCAGATTTCACCCATGCATATTTGTTATCTTTTCTCCTTCAACCTCATCTTGCTTTTTGAATGTATTGCTTAAAAAGAAAATAAATATCTATGCAATATAGTGACACACAGTGACCCCTATGAAAAGACAGATTTCAGTGAAAATCCTCAGATTTTTACTTTTGTGGATCAAACATATGTGTTGTTAGTACGAGGACATCTTCTCTCATTGATGAATATTTATTTATTTAGTGTGCTTTGTTTTGAGCTTCCAGTTTTATTGAGACATAATTGACATACTGCACTATGTAAGTTTGTGTATAGCATAATGATTTGACTTATTATACATCATGAAGTGATTGCCACAATAAGTTTACTGAACATCCATCATCTCATATAGATACAAAATTAAAGAAAAAGAAAAAACTTTTCCTTGTGATGAGAGCTCTTAGAATTTACTCTCTTAACTGACTTTCATATATAACATACAGCAGTGTTAATTACATTAATCATGTTGTACATTATATCCCTAGTACTTATTTATCTTATAACTGAAAGTTACTTTAGACCTCCTTCATCCAATTACCCACCACCCCACCCCTGCATCTGGTAACCACAAATCTGATCTCTTTTTCTATGAGTTTGTTTGTTTGAAGTGTAATTGACCAACAACACTATGTTAGTTCCTGTTACACAACATAGTGTTTCAAAATTTCTACACATTTCAAAATGATCAGCACAATAAGTCTAGTTACCAGATGTAGCCATACAAAGATATTACATAATTATTGACTACATTCCCCACACTCTACATTTTATACCCATGACATTTATTATGCAACTGGAAGTTTGTACCTCTTAATTTCCCTCACCTATTTCACTCATCCACCTACCCCATTCCCCTCTGGCAAACACCTATTCGTTCTTGGTATCTATGACTCCATTTCTGTTGTTATGTTTGTTCATTTTTTTTGTTTTTAAGATTTCACGTGTAAGTGAATTCATATGGTATTTGTCTTTCTCTGACTTATTTCACTTAGCACAGTACCATCTAAGTTCATCCATGTTGTCGTAAATGGCAAGATTTCATTATTTTTAGGGCTGAATAATGTTCCTTTGTATATATATACACCAGATTTTCTTTATCCATTCATCTATTGATGTGCTTCCATATCCTGGTTATTATGAATAATGTTGCCATGAACATAAGGATGCATATGTCTTTTTGAATTCATGTTTTTGTTTTCTTAATCCAATTTATTTCCCATATTCAATCCATACCAAAACTAAAAAGGAAAAAACTCAATAAAAATTCTGGTACATATGCAACTGGGGTCTTTTTGTGGAAAAACTACCTGGATATAGAAATTATCCAAGAAATTATATTTGAAAAAATCAATACCTGTATATAGTTTTCCTGAGAAGCATATATCCTGATATTTCAGACACACAATTAGTATTAGTAGTAGACAATAATTAAATACAAAGAAGTGAAATTTCTGGATCATATGGCTCTTCTATCTTTAATTTTTTGAGGAACTTCTATACAGTTATCCATAGTGGCTTTAATAATTTACATTGTCACCAAAAGCTTATGAGGGTTCCCTTTTCTCCACATCCTCACCAATGCTTGTTCTTTGTTGTATTTTTTATGATAGCCATTCTGACAGGTGTGAGGTGGTATCTAATTGTGATTTGCATTTCCCCAAATGATTAGTGACGTCAAGCATCTTTTCATGTGTCTGTTGGCCATCTCTATGTCTCCTTTGGGAAAATGATTATTCAGGTCCTCTGCTCAATTTTTAACTGAGTGTTTTCTTTTTTGATGTTGAGTTGTATAAGTATATTGTATATTAACCCCTTATCAGATATATGACTTGCAAACACATTCTCCCATTCAGTAGTCTGCTTATTGTTTTGTTGATAATTTCCTTCACTGTGCAAAAGCATTTTAGTTTGATGTATTCCCATTTGTTCATTTTTGCTTTTGTCCCCTTGCCTGAGAAGACAGATCCAAAAAAATATTGCTAAGGCCAGTCTCAAAGAGCATACTGCATATATTTTCTTCTAGAAATTTAATGGTTTCAGGTCTTATATTTAAGTCTTCAAACCTTTTTAAGTTTATTTTTGTATATAGTGTGAGAAAGTAGTCCAGTTTGATTCTTTTGCATGTGGCTGTCCAGTTTTCCAAACACCATTGATTGAAGAGGCTGTCTTCTCCCCATTACATATTCTTGCCTTCTTTATCATAGAGTAATTGTTTATATAAGCATGGGTTTATTTCTGGACTCTCTATTCTGTTCCATTGATCTATGTGTCTGTTTTTGTGCCAGTACCATACTGTTTTGATTACTGTAGGTTTGTAGTATAGTTTGAACCCGGGGAGCGTGATACCTCCAGCTTTGTTCTTCCTCAAGATTGTTTTGGCTATTCAAGGTATTTTGTGTTTCCATACAAATTTTAGAATTACTTTAGTTCTGTGAAAAATATCATTGGTATTCTGGTAAGGATTGCATTGAATCTGTAGATTGTCTTGGGTAGAAGTATGGTCATTTTAACAATATTAATCTTTCCAATCCATGAGAACAGAATATCTTTCCATTTGTTTGTGTTGTGTTCAATTTCTTTCATCAATGTATTGTAGTTTCCCAAGTAACTTCCTTGGTTAGGTTTATTCCTAGGTATTTTATTCACTCTGATGCAATTTTTAAAGGGATTGTTTTCTTAATTTTTCTTTCTGAGAGTTCATTTTTAGTGTATAGAATTGAAACAGATTTCTGTATATTAATTTAATTTAATTTAATTTAATTTTTATAAATGAAATTTATTGAAAGCTATTTATTTATTTTTTTGTCTGTGCCATGCAACATGCGGTATCTTAGTTCCCTGACCAGGGATCGAACCTGTGCCCCCTGCAGTAGAAGCGTGGAATCCTAACCACTGGACTACCAGGGAAATCCTGTACATTAATTTTATATCTTGCAACTTTGCTAAATTCATTTAGTAGTTCTAACAGAGTTTTGTGTGTATGACTTCTTTAGGATTTCCTATATATAGTGTCATGTCATCTGCAAACAGTGACAGCTTTACTTCCTCCTTTTTGATTCAGATTTCTTTTATTGTCTGAGCTGTGGCTAGGACTTCCAATACTACTTTGAACAAAAGTGGCAAGCATAGGAATCCTTGTCCTGTTTCCTGATCATAGAGGAAATGCTTTCAGCTTTTCACCATTGAGCATGATGTTAGCTGTGGGCTTGTCATATATGACCTTTATTATGTTGAAGTATGTTTCCTCTATTCCCACTTTGTTGAGAGTTTTTATCCTAAATCAATGTTGAATTTTTTCAAAAGCTTTTTCTGCATCTATTGAGATGATCATATAATTTTTATTCTTCATTTTGTTAATATGTTGTGTCACATTGTTTGATTTGTGAATATATTAAACCATCCTTGCATCCCTGAAATAAATCCAATTTGATCATAGTATATTATCCTTCTACTGTATTGTTGAATTTGTTTGGCTAATATTTTGTTGAGGATTTTTGCATCTATGATCATCAGAGATATTGGCCTGTAATTTTCTTTTTCTGTGGTGTCTTTGTCTGGTTTTTGTATCATGGTAATACCAGCCTTGTAGAATGAGTTGGGAAGGCTTCCTTCCTCTTCAACTTTTTAGAATAGTTTGAGAAGGGTAGGTGTTAACTCTTCTTTAAATATCTGAAGACATCACGTCCTGGACTTTTGTTTATTGGAAGTTTTTCCTACTGATTATATTGCATTACTGGTAATCATATTTTCTGTTTGTTCCTAATTCAGTTTTGGGAGACTGTACATTTCCAGGAATTTATCCAATTATTCTAGGTTGTTAATTTTATTGGTCTATAAATTTTTTGTAGTAATTTCTTAAGATCATTTGTACTTTTGTGGTATTGGTTGTAATTTCTCCTCTTTCACTTCTGATTTTATTTATTTGTGTCCTCTCTCATTTTTTCTTGATGAGTCTTGTTAAAATTTTGTCAGATTTTTTTCTTTCCAAAGAACCAGCTCTTATTTTCATTGATATTTTCTAATTTTTTAAATTCTCTATTTCATTTATTTCCACTCTGATCTTTATGACTTCTTTCCTTGTAATTACTTTGGGCTTTGTTTATTCTTCTTTTTCTAATTCTTTTAGGTCTAAAGTTAGTTAATTTGAGATTTTCTGAGATAGGCTTGTATTGTAATAAACTTGTCCCTTAGAACAGCTTTTGCTGCATTCCATAGATTTTGGATCATCGTGTTTACATTTTCATTTGTCTTCTGGTATTTTTAAACAACCTCTTTGGTTTCTTCAGTGACCCATTCATTGTTGAGTAGCATGTTGTTTAGACACCATGTGTTTGTGGTTTTTCCAGTTTTTTCCTCTCATAGTCTTTTACTGTTGTCATTGAAAAAGATGCTTGCTAGGATTTCAATCTTCTTAAATTTATTGAGACTTGTTTGGTGGCTCAGCATATGATATATCCTGGAGAATGTTTCATGTGCATTTGAAATAAATGTGTATTCTTCTGCTTTTGGATGGAATGTTCTGTATATATCTATTAAGGGTATCTGATTTAATGTGTCATTGAAGTCCAGTGTTTCCTTATTGATTTTTTTGTCCATTGATGTAAGTGGGGTATTAAAGTCCCCTACTATTATTGTGTTACTGTCAATTTCTCCCTTTATGTTTGTTAATATTTGCTGTATGTATTTAGGTGCATATATATTTATAATTGTTATATCATCTTGTTAGAATGATCCTTTACCATGTAATGTCTTTTTTTTGTCTCTTGCTACAACCTTTGTTTTAAAATCTATTTTTGTCTGATATAAATGTTGCTACCCCAGCCTTTCTTCTATTTTCATTTGCATGGAATACCTTTTTCTATTGTCTCACTTTCAGTCTGTATGTATCTTTAAATGTGAAATGAGTGCTTTGTAGGCAGGATATATGTGGGTCTTTTTTTAAAAAAAAATCCATTTAGCCACTCTATTTCTCTTGATTGGAGCATTTAGTCTATTTATATTTGAAGCAATTATTTATAGGTGTGTACTTATTGCTATTTTGTTAATTGTTTTCAGGTTGCTTTTGTATTTGTTTGCTCCTTTCTTCTTTTCTCTCTTCCCTTATGATTTGATGACCTCCTTTGGAGTTATGTTTGGATTCCTTTCTCTCTTTTCTGTGTATCTATTATTTGTTTTGGTTTGTAATTACCATGATGTTCATACATAACATTATATATATATGATTAATTTAAGTGATGATCTCCTAATTTTGAACACATTCCAACAACCCTGCATTTTTACTCCCCTTTCAGTTAATATTTTTGATATCATAATTTACATATTTTTGTTTTGTGTATCCCTCAACTACTTACTGTGAATATATATGATTTTTTTTTACTACTTTTGTCAGTTAACCTTCCCACTAGTTTTATAAATTGTTGATCTACTACCTTTACTGTATGTTTGCCTTAACAATGAGAATTTTCCATTCATAATTTTCATATTTCTAATTGTGGTCTTTTTTTTCTGCTTAGAGAAGTCCCTTTAACATTTCCTGTAAAGCCAGTATACAGGTGATGAACTCTTTTAGCTTTTGCTTGTCTGTGAAACTCTTCATCCCTCTTTCAAATGTAAATGATAACCTTGACAGGTAGAGTATTCTTGGTTGTAGGTTTTTTCCTTTTATTATTTTGTATATTTGTGCCACTCCCATATGGCCTGCAAAGTTTCTGCTTAAACTCATAGTCTTATGAAAGTTCACTTGTATACAGCCAATTTCTTTTCTGTTGTTGTTTTTAAGATTTTCTCTTTATCTTAAATTTTTGCCATTTTAATTATGCTGTATCTTGGTTTGGACATCTTTGGGTTTATCTTCTTTGGGACTCTCTGTGCTTCCTGGATCTGGATGTTGGTTTCCTTTCACAGATTAAGGAAGTTTTCAGCTATTATTTCTTCAAATAAGTTCTCTGCCACTTTCTCTCTCTCTTCTTCTCTGGGACCCCCTATAGTATGAATGTTAGTATGCTTGATGTTTTCCCAGAGAATTCTTAAACTATTCTCATTTTTTAATATTCTTTTTTTCTGCTCAGCTTGGGTGATTTCCACCACTCTGTCTTTCAGTTTGCTGATTCATTCCTCTGTATCATCTAACCTATTGTTGATCCCTTCTAGTGTATTTTTAATTTAAGTTACTGTATTCTTCAGGTCTGTTTGGTTGTTCTTTATATTTTTTAACTCTTTTTTCAACTCTCATTATGTTCATCCATTCTTTTCTCAAGTTTGTTGAGTATGTTTATGATCATTGCCTTGAACTCTTTATTGGGTAGATAATTTATCTCCACTTTTTAAAATTCTTTTTCTGAGGTTTTGTTTTGTCCTTTGTTCGGAACATATTTCTCTATCTCCTCATTTTGCCTAATCCTCTGTTTTTATTTTATGTATTAGGTAGGTTGGCTATGATTCCTGATCTTGGTGAAGTGGTCTTATGTAGGAGACACTTTATGGGCCCCAGCTGCACACTCATCTCTGGTTACTAGAACAATAAGCTCTAGAGGTGTCCTTTTGGGGCTGCATTAGCCTTTCTATTTTAGTGGGGCTGACTACTCTGAATATGCTGGTTGGCAGGGCTGGCCCCCAGCCTGGCTGGCTGTAAGGCCCTGCCTCTTGTGGTGGTTGCTGGTCCCTGGTCGGCATGGGGCAGATGCTAAACTGCTGGTGGGAGGGGTCAGCTCCCTAGGCAGTTGGCTGAGGGGCCCAGGGTTCCCAGTGCTGGTGCTGGCCTACTGGTAGGAAGTGCCAGGTCTCAGTGTGGTTGGTTTGGGGCCTCAGTGGACCTTGCGTTAGTGCCAGCCTACTGGTGGGTGCATAATCCCCATTCACTTAATAAGCTAGAGGGAGGACTCCAAAATAATGCTTTCCAGGAGATAGGTTCAAGATGGTGGAGTAGAAGGATGTGTGCTCACCTCCTCTTGCAAGAAAACTGAAGTCACAGCAAGCTGCTGAACAACCATTGACAGGAAGATGCTGGAACCCATCAAAAGAGATACCCCACACACAAAGACAAGGGAGAAGCTGAAATGAGATGGTACAAAGGGAGCAATTACCATAAAATCAAATCCCATACCCACCAGGTGGGTGACCAACAAACTGGAGAACAATTATACCACAGAAGTTCTCTCACTGGAGTGAAGGCTCTGAGCCCCATGTCAGGCTTCTCAGCCTGGGGGTCCAGCAATGGGACTAAGAATCTCCAGAGAACCTGACTTTGAATACCAGTGGGACTTGATTGCAGGACTTTCACAGAACTGGGGGAACAGAGACTCCATTCTTGGAGTGAACACACAAAGTCTTTTGCACACCAGGACCCAGGGGAAAGGAGCAGTGACTCCACAGGACACTGAACCAAACCTACATGCTAGTGTACGAGGGTCTCCTGCAGATGCAGGGGGTAGCTGTGGCTCACCACAGGGACAAGGCACTGGCAGCAGCAGTTCTGGGAAGTACCCATTGGCGTGAGGCCACCATTAGCCCCATCATATGGTCTGTAGGCTCAAGTGCTGGGTCGCCTTAGGCCAAACAACTAGCAGGGAGGGAACACAGCCCCACCCATCAGCAGACAAGTGGATTAAAGTTTTACTGAACACAGTCCTGTCAACCAGAGCAAGACTCAGTACTACCCACCACCTGTCCCACCCATCAGGAAGCTTGCACAAGCCTCTTAGGTAGCCTCATCCACCAGGGGACAGACAGCAGAAGCAAGAAGAAATATAATCCTGCAGCCTGCAGGATGAAAATTACAATCACAGAAAGTTAGACAAATTGAAAAGGCAGAGAATTATGTCCCAGTTGAAGGAAAAATATAAAACCCCAGAAAAACAACTATCTGAACTGGAGATAGGTAACCTTCCAGAAAAAGAATTCAGAATAATAATAGTGAAGATGATCCAGGATCTCAGAAAAAGAATGGAAGAAAAGATTGAGAAGATACAAGAAATGTTTAACAAAGACCTAGAAGAACTAAAGAACAAATAAACAGAGATGAACAATACAGTAAATGAAATGAAAAATACATAGAAGGAATCAATAGCAGAATAACTGAGGCAGAAGAACGGATAAAGGACCTGGAAGACAGAATGGTGGAAATCACTGCTGCAGAATGGAATAAAGAAAAAAGGATGAAAAGAAATGAAGACAGCCTAAGAGACCTCTGGGACAATATTAAATGCACCAACATTCACATTATAGGGGTCCCAGAAGGACAAGAGAAGAGAAAGGACCCAAGAAAATATTTGAAGATATAATAGCTGAAAACTTCCCTAACATGGAAAGGAAACAGTCAGCCAAGTCCAGGAAAGCACAGAAAGTCCCAGGCAGGATAGACCCAAGGATGAACATGCTGAGACACATAGTAATCAAAACTGAAAAAAATTAAAGACAAAGAAAAAACATTGAAAGCAACAAGGGAAAAATGACAAATAAAATACAAGGGAACTCCCATAAGGTTACCTGCTGATTTCTCAGCAGAAACTCTGCAGGTTAGAAGGGAGTGTCATGATATATTTAAAATGATGAAAGGGAAGAACCTACAACCAAGAGTACTCTACCCGGCAAGGCTCTTATTCAGATTTGATGGAGTAATCAAAAGCTTTACAGACAAGCAAAAACTAAGGGAATTCGGCACCACCAGACCAGCTTTGCAACAAATGTTAAAGGAACACTTCTAGGCGGGAAAGAGACTAGCAACTTAAAAAAAACAAACAAAAAAACAAAAAACAAACTTGTACATATATAGACTGTTATATCAAAACCTCATGGGAACAGCAAACCCAAAAACTACAATAGATACATACACACAAAAGAAAAAGCAACCCAAACAGAATACTAAATATGGTCATCAAACCACAAGAGAAGAGAACAAAAGAGGAAGGGAAGAAAAAAGACTGACAAAAACAAACCCAAAGCAATTAAGAAAATGGCAATAGGACTACAAACATCGATAATTATCTTAAATGTAAATGGATTAAACGTGCCATCCAAAAGACTGGTTGGCTGAGTGGATACAAAAACAAGAACCATATATATGCTGTCTACAAGAGACCCACCTCAGTCATAGGGACACATACAGACTGAAAGTGAGGGGATGGAAGAAGATATTCCACGCAAATGGAAATCAAAAGAAAGCTGGAGGAGCAATACTCATATCAGACAAAATAGACTTTAAAATAAAGACTGTTAGAGACAAAGAGGGACACTACATAATGATCAAGAGATCAATCCAAGAAGAAGATATAGCAATTGTTAATATATATGCACCCAACATAGGAGCACCTCAATATAAAATGCAAATACTAACAGCCATAAAGGGAGAAATTGACAGGAACACAATAACAGTGGGAGACTTTAACACCCCACTTTCATCAATGGACAGATGATCTAGACAGAAAATCAGTAATGAAACACAGGCCTTAAATGACACATTAGACCAGATACAGTTAATTGATATTTATAGAGCATTCCATCCCAAAGCTGCAGGATACACATTCTTCTCAAGTACACACGGAACATTCTCCAGGATTGGCCACATGCTGGGCCACAAGGCGAGCCTTGGTAAATTTAAGAAAATTGAAATCATATCAAGCATCTTTTCTGATCACAACGCTATGAGATTAGAAATAAACTACAAGAAAAAAAAACTATAAAAAACAGAACATGTGGAGGCCAAACAATATGCTACTAAACAACCAATGGATCACTGAAGAAATCAAAGAGGAGATCAAAAAATACCTAGAGATAAATGAAAATGAAAGAACAACAATCTGAAACCTATGGGATGCAGCAAAAGCAGTTCTAAGAGGGAAGTTTATAACAATACAATCTTACCTCAGGAATAAGAAAAATCTCAAATAAACAACCTAACCTTACACTTAAAGCAACTAGAGAAATAACAAACAAAACCTAAAGTTAGTAGAAGGAAAGAAATCATAAAGATCAGAGCAGAAATAAATGATAGAAATGAAGAAAACAATAGCAAAGATCAATAAAACTAAAAGCTGGTTCTTTGAAAATATAAACAAAATTGATAAATCTTTAGCCAGACTCATCAAGAAAAAAGGGAGAGGACTCAAATCAATAAAATTAGAAATGAAAAAGGAGAAGTTACAACAGACACCATAGAAATAAAATGGTCATAAGAGACCACTGCAAGCAACTATACGCCAATAAATGAACAACCTAGAAGAAATGGACAAATTCTTATAAAGGTACAGTCTCCCAAAATTGAACCAGGAAGAAATAGAAAATATGAACAGACAAATCACAAGCACTGAAATTAAAACTGTGATTTAAAAACTTCCAACAGACCAAAGTCTAGGACCAGATGGCCTCACAGGGAAATTCTATCAAACATTTAGAGAAGAGTTAACACCTATCCTTCTCAAACTATTCCAAAAAATTGCAGAGGAAGGAACACTCCCTAGCTCATTCTACTAGGCCACCATCATCCTGATACCAAAACCAGACAAAGATATCACAAGAAAAGAAAATTACAGGCCAATAGTCACACACCATGATCAAGTGGGATTTATCCCAGGGATGCAAGGATTTTTCAATATCTGCAAATCAATCAGTGTGATACACCACATCAACAAATTCAAGATTAAAAACCATATGATCATTTCAATAGATGCAGAAATAGCTTTTGACAAAATTAAGCACTAATTTATAATAAAAACTCTCCAGAAAGTGGGCACAGAGAGAACATACCTCAACATAATTCAGGCCATATACAACAAACCTACAGCTATTATCATACTCAATGGTGAAAAGCTGAAAGCATTTTCTCTAAAATCAGGGACAAGACAAGGATGTCCACTCTTGCCACTTTTATTCAACATAGTTTTAGAAGTCCTAGCTATGGCAATCAGAGAAGAAAAAGAAATAAAAAGAATCCAAATTGGAAAAGAAATTAAACTGTCACTGTTTGCAGATGACATGATACTATACATAGAAGGTCCTAAATATGCTGCCAGAAAACTACTAGGGTTCATCAATTAATTGGTAAAATTGTAGGTTACAAAATTAATACACAGAAGTCTGTTGCATTTCTATGCACTAACAATGAAAGATCAGAAAGAGAAATTCAAGAAACATTTCCATTTACCATCACATCAAAAAGATTAAAATACCTAGCAATAAACCTACCTAAAGAGACAAAAGACCTGTATTCCGAAAACTATAAGATGCTGATGAAAGAAACTGAAGAAGACACAAACAGATGGAAAGTTATACCATGTTCTTGGATTTCAAGAGTCAATATTGTGAAAATGACTGTACTACCCAAGGCAATCTGCAGATTCAATGCAATCCCTATCAAATTACCAATGGTATTTTTCACAGAACTAGAACAAAAAGTCTTAAAATTTGTATGGAGACACAAAAGACCCCGAATAGTCAAAACAATCTTGAGAAAGGAAAACGGATCTGGAGGAATCAGGCTCCCTGCCTTCAGACTATACTACAAAGTTACAGTCATCAAAATAGTATGGTGCTGGCACAAAAATAGAAATATAGATCATTGGAACAGGATTGAAAGCCGAGAAAGAAACCCATGCATCTACGGTCAATTAATCTATGACAAAGGAGGCAAGACTACATGAGGGTTTAAAGACAGTTTCTTCAAAAAATGGTGCTGTGAAAACTGGACAGCTACATGTAAAAAAATGAAATTAGATCATTCTTTAACACCATACACAAAAATTAGCTCAAAATGGAGTAAAGACCTAAATTTGAGACCAGATACTATAAAACTCTTAGGGGAAAGCATAGGGAGAACACTCTTTGACATAAGTTGCAGCAATATCTTTTCTAAGCTGTCTCCTAGAGGAATGAAAATAAAAGCAAAAATAAACAAATGGGACCCAGTTAAACTCAAAAGCTTTTGCACAGCAAAGGAAACCATAAACAAAATGAAAAAACAATCCACATATTGGAAGAAAATATTTGCAAATGATGTGACTGACAAGGGATTAGTCTCCAAAATTTACAAACAGCTCATCAGGCTTAATATCATCAAAACAAGCAATCTAATCAAAAAACGGGCAGGAGACCTAAATAAACATTTCTCTAAAGAAGACATACGGATGGCCAACAGGCACATGAAAAGATGTTCAACATCACTAACTATTAGAGAAATGCAAATCAAAACTACAATTAGATATTACCTCATACCAGTCAAAATGGCTATCATCAAAAAATCCAGAAACAATAAATGCTGGAGAGGGTGTGGAGAGAATGAATCCCTCCTACACTGTTGGTGGGAATGTAAGTTGATACAGCCTCTATGGAGAACAGTATGGAAGTTCCTTAAAAACTAAAAATAGAGCTACAATATGGCCCTGCAATTCCACTCCTTGGTATATATCTGGAGAAAAACATGGTCCAAAAGGATACGTGCACCCCAATGTTTATTGCAGCATTGTTTACAATAGCCAAGACATGGAAGCAACCTAAATGTCCATCGACAGAGGAATGGATACAGAAGATTTTGTATATATGTACAATGGAATATTACTCAGCCATTAAAAAGAATTAAACAATGCCTTTTGCAGCAATATGGATGGACCTAGAGATTGTCATAGTAAGTGAAGTAGGTCAGACAGAGAAGGAGAAATATCATATGATATCCCTTATATGTGGAATTTAAAAAGAAATGATACAAATGAACTTATTTACAAAACAGAAAGAGACTCACAGACTTTGAGAATGAACTTATGGTTAGCAATGGGGAGGAATGGGGGAAGGGATAGTTAGGGAGTTTGGGATCAACATGTACACACTGCTATATTTAAAATGGATAACCAACAAGGACCTACGGTATAGCACAGGGAACTCTGCTCAATGTTATGTGGCAGTCTGGATGGGAGGGGAGTTTGGGGGAGAATGCATACATGTCCATTCTGAGTCCCATTGTTGTGCACTTGAAACTATCGCAACATTGCTAATTGGCTATACTCCAACATAAAATAAAAAGTTAAAAAAAATAGCGCTTGCCAGGAGCAGCTTCCTTGTGGTAGAAGAGCTCCTCAAAATGGGTGCTGTTAGTGTCTATGTCCCCAGAGGAGTATCAGTTGCCTCGTGCCTCCCTGGGAGGTTCTTTAAGATCAGCAAGTGAGTTTGACTCAGGGTCCTTTCAAATTACTGCCTCAGCACGGGGACTCAGACTGTGTGAGATTTTACACACGCTTGAAAGTGGAGTCTGTTTTCTACAGCCCTCTGGCTCTTCTGTCCACAAGTCTTGCAGGCCTTCAAAGCCAGGTGTTGAGGGGGCTTGTCTTCCCAGAGCAAGACCCCCAGGCTGGGGAGTCTGATGTGGGGCTTGGACTCCTTGTTCCTTGGGGAGAACATGTGCAATTGTGATTATTCTCCCATTTATGGGCTACTTATCTGGGGGTGTGGGTCTTGACTATACTGACTCTCTGCTCCTCTTACCTGTCTCATTGTGGTTCTTCATCACATCTTTCACTGTGGAAAACCTTTTCTGCTAGACTTTGGTCATTCTCTTCTAAAGGTCACTCTATCTAAAGATAGTTGCTCTTTAAATAGTTGTAATTTTGATGTGTCTATGGGGAGAGGTGGGCCCAGGGTCTTCCTACTCCACCATCTTGTCCACACAGTTAAATTTGCTTTTGATGACATTCCTGAGTCATGTGAAATGGACACACATTTTGGTTTCTGAATGTTTTTTCCTATGCAGGAGAAATTCTATGATCATTCAGCTAATCAATAGCTCTAACAGATAAAATAGAAAAGGTGCCATGTGTTTAGACTTGATTTTGTAAAGATAATGCTCTAAGGGTTTACTTAGTTTGGGTATCATTGTAGTAACTACTCCTGATAGGTGAGTCCATGTGATTCAGAGAAATTTAACAAATATTTGAAACACAATTTTAACTTTGGACCATTGTCCTGGGAGGGCAGTTATACAACAAATGTAGAGCTCTTATTATTCTCAGTATTTTATATACATACATCACTTACTCTAATGATAGCTACTTCTTCTTCTTTAAAATATTAATTCATAAGCAGAACTGTCAAGGGAAATGCCCACCTTATATACAGACAGGGCTGTTTATCACTTTCATGGCCTTCATTCTGGTGACCCACTTTTTTCCACTTCAAACTACTTTTTCTTTGTACAATAATTATCATTGTCTAAGTACTCTGAAATTAGTCTATGTTCACAATTGTTCAAAATTCTATCACAGAGACTTCCTCAGTTGTCATTCTATTTCTGGTTCTTTTGGTACAGTAAATACCAGTGTGCTGTTAAAATGATGGTGATAATTATCTTTTACCACCTTCTTTTTTTTTTTAATTGAAGTATTATTGATTTATAATATTGTATTAGTTTCAGGTGTACAGCATAGTGATTCAGTATTTTTGCAGATTATACTGAATTATAAGTTATTGCAAGATAATGGCTATAATTCCCTTTGTTATACAATATATCATTTTTGCTTATTTATTTTATACACAATAGTTTGTAACCTGTTAATTGTCCTACTTTGTCCCTCTCCCCTTCCCCCTCCTCTCTGGTAACAACTAGTTTTCTTTTTTTTTTTTTTTAATTAATTAATTTATTTATTTATGGCTGAGTTGGGTCTTCGTTTCTGTGCGAGGGCTTTCTCTAGTTGTGGCAAGCGGGGGCCACTCTTCATTGCGGTGCGCGGGCCTCTCACTTTCGTGGCCTCTCTTGTTGTGGAGCACAGGCTCCAGACACGCAGGCTCAGTAATTGTGGCTCACGGGCCCAGTTGCTCCACGGCATGTGGGATCTTCCCAGACCAGGGCTCGAACCCGCGTCCCCTGCATTGGCAGGCAGATTCTCAACCACTGCGCCACCAGGGAAGCCCAACAACTAGTTTTCTATATTTGTGAATCTGTTTCTGTTTTGCATATACATTCATTTGTATTATTTTTTAGATTCCACATGTAACTGATTTCATACAGTATTTGTCTTTGTCTGACTTATTTCAGTAAACATAATATTCCCTAGGTCCATGTTGCTGCAAATAGCAGAATTTCATTCTTTTTTAAAGACTGAGTTATATTCTATTATAGATAGATATAGATAGATAAATAGATAGATAGATAGATAGATATAGATATAGCTCTCTCACATCTTCTTAATCCAATTCTCTGTTGATGGGCATGTGGGTTGCTTTCATGTCTTGGCTATTGTAAATAGTGCTGCTATGAACATTGGGATGCATGTATCTTTTCAAATTAGTATTTTTGTTTTTTCTGAATATATACCCAGTAGTGGAACTGCTGGAGCATATGGTAGTTCTATTTTTAGTTTTTTTGAGGATCCTCCATACTGTTTCCCATAGTGGTTGCACCAATTTACGTTCCCACCAAAAGTGTACAAGGGCTTCCTTTTCTCTACATTTTCTCCAATATTTGTTATTTATACACTTTTTTGATGACAGCCATTCTGATAGGTGTGAGGTCACATCTCATTGACATACAGATAGCTAACAGGCACATGAAAAGATGCTCAACATCAC
The DNA here is from genome assembly GCF_028564815.1 of Eubalaena glacialis. Classification (NCBI taxonomy): domain Eukaryota; kingdom Metazoa; phylum Chordata; class Mammalia; order Artiodactyla; family Balaenidae; genus Eubalaena; species Eubalaena glacialis. Next base: position 87,520,764 of record NC_083726.1, on the reverse strand, counting down.
CAATTATTACCACCCTTTATAAAATGACTTCTCTTTTTGGTGTAGGGTTTGTTTATTATATAACTTATGTTTTAAAAGATTAAAATCTACTTTTATTGCAGTGGGGATACAATTTTATCAACTCAGATATGAGAAAAATACATAATTTTATTTTTAAAAGTAAAAATGCATTTAAATTTATTTCATGCCCCATTTTGACATGGGAAAAAAAACTTAGCCTCCATAAACACACGATTCTTGTCTTTTTACCAAGTGACAGATAACATGCAGTGGGAAGGTCGTGTTTGTCATGTCCAGCTTTTGATGGCTGGTAGAATGAGTGTGGAAAAGGAGAGCTGTATCTTATTTTCAATATCAGGTGCCCACAAGGATATCTCCTGAGATGTGTGTCATCCCTTCTGATCCTCTGTCATCAATCCATTCACAGTCTCCTTGAGATGTCCCTTGCTTCTATAGCCTGACCTCTTCAGATTCCATCAGTGTCACACTTGAGGTCATGGGAGTCTCTGCAAGGCTGTTTTAGTTCTTGTTTCTTCAGATGTGATCCTCTTTGCTCTCAGGGATCTTCCTAGCAAGAGGGTGCATGTTCTCTCTCGCTCAGATCTATAAATAGTTACAGGTATTCTCCTAGGTCTGTCCTCTTCCTCCTGGCTCATGGGAAACTTTTCTTCATCTAAGGGGCTTTCTTCTGCTCTATGGTTGCTCCCTACAAACTTAAAAAATACTTAGAGATCTTTTCTCTCTCACAGTGGTGTGTGCTTTTTGATAAAAAATGCCACTAGGATCCTTGTTAGCTACTTAACCTACCTTGCTTCACTAGAATAAAGCATAATTGGCTGGTTGAATGTAGGCAAAGCCCAAGAGAAGAAAAAAATGAGGGACAGTCAATAAGTAAACTACAACAACAGCAACAGCATTGTCCTGGCACAATTTATTTTATAGCTATTTTGTATCTTTCCCCTTCTGCCAATTACCTAAAACCTCCTTGCTCTGATGATTTCCTCCATCTCTGTCATTCCTTCCTCATCTTTGCTGCTCTCACTAGTTCTAGCCAGTGGAATCAAGACATAAACCTTGATGGATTGCTTGTTCTCTGGCAAATTTTAATTCAGGTTTATGTCATATAAAATCATGAAACTGTTTTTTTTGTGATTAAAAGATTTTTATAAAGTCTGGCTTTTAACTTTGTTTTTCTTTTCTGGTTGGCCTGAGGATCAATAAATTGGAATAACAATTTCCTGATAGCTGTGAAATTGTCATTATTAGAGTAATAAAGTGATGGCCATAGTTAGCTTCCTAGATAGATCTGTCAAAATACATCAACTCTTCTAGAGTTTAGCAAAAGTAGCAATATTCTAAACAGCCCTTTAATAAGCCTATTCTCAAATGGATTGTTGATAGCTATACAGAAATAACAATTGTGCTAAATATTTTTTCTAAGAGGCAGAACATAAAGATTTTAAAGTTCCAATTTCTGTTTAACAAATAAAATGACCAATAATCCTGCTAAAAGGACTTTGAAATCCATGGAATTATTTTCCTTTAAAGCAAAACAAAACAAAAATGAGAAGAATGATGCAAATTTCCTTTGTAGACATTTCAAGTAAGTGGGAAAAAAGTGGTATGATAAATATTGGGTTTTCTTTTTAAATGCCTCTTTATACATGATCATTGAGCAAACATTTTAAAAAATTTTATTTTATTTATTTATTTTTATACAGCAGGTTCTTATTAGTTATCTATTTTATACATATTAATGTATATATGTCAATCCCAATCTCCCAATTCATCCCACCACCACCCCCACCTCCGCTTTCCCCTCTTGGTGTCCATACATACTTTTGTTTTCTACATCTGTGTCTCTATTTCTGCCTTGCAAACTGGTTCATCTGTACCATTTTTCTAGATTCCACATATATGTGTTAATATACGATATTTGTTTTTCGCTTTCTGACTTACTTCCCTCTATATGACAGTCTCTAGGTCTATCCACGTCTCTACAAATGATCCAATTTTGTTCCTTTTTATGGCTGAGTAATATTCCATTGTATATATATATACCACATCTTCTTTATCCTTTCGTCTGTCAATGGGCATTTATGTTGCTTCCATGACCTGGCTATTGTAAATAGTGCCGCAATGAATATTGGGATGCATGTGTCTTTTTGAATTGTGGTTTTCTCAGGGTATATGTCCAGGAGTGGGATTGTTGGGTCACATGGTAATTCTATTTTTAGTTTTTTAGTGAACCTCCATACTGTTCTCCATAGTGGCTGTATCAATTTACATTCCCACCAACAGTGCAAGAGGGTTCCCTTTTCTCCACACCCTCTCCAGCATTTGTTGTTTGTAGATTTTCTGATGATGCCCATTCTAACTGGTGTGAGGTGATACCTCATTGTAGTTTTGATTTGCATTTCTCTAATCATTAGTGATGTTGAGCAGATTTTCATGTGTGTGTTGGTCATCTGTATGTCTTCTTTGGAGAAATGTCTATTTAGGTCTTCTGCCCATTTTTGGATTGGGTTGTTTATTTTTTTAATATTGAGCTGCATGAGCTGTTTATATATTTTGGAGATTAATCCTTTGTCCATTGATTCATTTGCAAATATTTTTTTCCCATTCTGAGGGTAGTCTTTTCATCTTGTTTATGGTTTCCTTTGCTGTGCAAAATCTTTTAAGTTTCATTAGGTCCCATTTGTTTATTTTTGTTTTTATTTCCATTACTCTAGGAGGTGGGTCAAAAAAGATCTTTCTGTGATTTGTCAAAGAGTGTTTTTCCTATGTTTTCCTCAAAGAGTTTTATAGTGTCTGGCCTAACATTTAGGTCTTTAATCCATTTTGAGTTTATTTTTGTGTATGGTGTTTGGGAGTGTTCTAATTTTATTCTTTTATATGTAGCTGTCCAGTTTTCCTAGCACCACTTATTGAAGAGACTTGTCTTTTCTCCATTGTATATCCTTGCCTCCTTTGTTATAGATTAGTTGACCATATGTGCATGGGTTTATCTCTGGGCTTTCTATCCTGTTCCATTGATGTAGAATTTCATTTTTTTCTGTTTATATTTTCCAGACCAGTTGTCAGCAATGTTTTTTAGCCTTATGAAGAAATTATTTTTATAGGTTAAGAAATATTTTTATGTTCTGTTTCAGTGTTCCTTAAAATAGTAGGTTCTGTAAAAATACCCAATATATTGCAGATGCCATGAGTCAAATGATGAAACTGCTGAGATGTTGATCACTTTTTTCCAGAACAAAAAAGCAGGGTAAATAGTAGGGGGAAGTGAGAGAGATTAAAGCTTTTGGAAAGTCTTAATGGGATGCTTATGATGCCAAAGCCATCTGGGAGGGGGACTTTTGGAAGGGTAGGTATACTGCATTTCTCTAGAATTTTCTCTTGATCCTAGGTTACTAGTGAGGAGCGATGTAGGAAAATGGAGAGGAAGATTTATATTTCTGCTTATATGGCACATTGAACCCCTAAATTGACCTTTTTGCTGAAAAACTCTCAAAATTATGAATAAATAATTCCAATAATCATAAATGAATTGGTGACCTTGTAAGGAAGTAATTTGTTTTGTACCAATAAGCCTAGTGAAAGTAAGATCTCAGAAAGGACAGTGGAGCACAGAAGCTTATTTTTTACCATGAAAGCATTTGTTAAACTTTGTACAATTGAGTTTTGTTTTTCATGGCCTCACTAGCTACCTGATAAATGAGATAAAACACATTTGAGCTTTGTACAGAGCTCAACAAAGTTGGTGAGTTTAATAGAATATAATTCCTCCCTTATGCCTGAGATTCCACAGAGTACAACCTCAGCATAAGGGTGAACTAGAAATAAATCAAACACCTGTTTCTTTTACTGTGGCTAGGAAAAGTTACTGCCTTGAAGTAGGTGCTGAATAGAAACCAGGGGGAAAAAAGCACTAAGAATTTGGTGCTATAAGCCTCATGTTGTATTCAGCCTAAATTTAAATTTCCTGTGTAGTTTAAACAAAAATTTTATTCTGAGAACTCAAGTTAGAGTTATCCTAGACAACACTAACTAGATGAAAAGAAAATCTGATAATGTAAAGGTTTCCCACAAACAAAATTCCAAGGAAAATCAGTAGCTTGCAGTTTAAAATAACTAAACTCACAAGGCAACAGAAAATGTAGCATTGAAAGACAAAGCTATGAAAATTCTAAAGAAAACATAAGAGACATGGAAAAGGGATAAAAATGTTAGCATATATGTATTTGGATTCCAGAAGGAGATGAGAATACAAATAAGAAAAAGCAATATCTAAAAACATAATGGCATGATCTATGAAAGAAATAATTGATAAGCTGAACTTCATTAAATTAAAAACTTCTGCTTTGCAAAATACACTGTCAAGAGGATGAGACGACAAACCACAGAATGGGAGAAAATATTGCAAAAGACCTACATGAATTGTTAGGGTTGTTATCCAAAAAATACCAAAAAAAATTTTTAAATTCAACAATAAGAAAATAAACAACTCAATTAAAAATGGGCAAAGCATCTCAACAGATACCTCACCAAAGAAGGTATACTGATGACAAATAAATATATGAAAAGTTGCTCAATATCATGTCATTAGGGAATTGTAAATTCAAACAATGAGATGCTACTACAAACCTATTATGGTGAAAACTCCCCCAAATGATAATACTAAATGCCAGCAAAGATGTGGAGGAACAGAAGTCCTCATTTATTGCTGGTGGGAATGCAAAATGGTACAACCAATTTGTTTTGTTTTATATATTTTTTAATTTATTTTTTTCATTGAAGTATTGTTGACTTACAGTGTTGTATTAGTTTTAGGTGTACAGCAAAGTGATTCAGTTATATACATATATATATTCTTTTTCAGATTCTTTTCCCATATAGATTATTACAAAATATTGAGTATAGTTCCCTGTTTTATCAGTAGGTCCTTGTTGTTTATCTATTTTATATAAAGTACAATCACTTTGGAAGATAGTTTAGCAGTTTCTTACAAAACTAAACATACTCTTACCATATGATCCAGGAATTGTGCTCCCTGCTATTTACCCAAATGACTTGAAAACTTATGTCCACACAAAAACCTGCACACGGAAATTTAGAGCAGCTTTATTCACAATTTCCAAAACATGAAAACAACTAAGATGTCCTTCAGTAGGTGAATGGCCAAACTGTGGTACATCAAGAAAATGGAATATTATTCAGTGCTAAAAAGAAATGAACTATTAAGCCATGAAAATACATGGAGGAAACTTAAATGCATATTGCAAAGTAAAAGAGGACAATCTGAAAGGTTATGTACAATATGATTCCAACTATATAACATTCAAGAAAACGCAAAACCATAGAGACATTAAAATACAGTAAAAAGACAGGGGCTTGGGGGAGGGAGAGATGAATAAGCAGAGAACAGAGGATTCTTAGGACAGTGAAACTATTCTGTATGATACTGTAAATGTAGATATGTGTCATTATACATTTTTCCAAACCCACAGAATGTACACCACCAAGAGTGAATCCTAATGTAAACTATAGACTTTGTGTATCAATGATGTATCAATGTAGGTTCATTGAGTGTAACAAATGCACCACTCTGGTGGGGGATGTTGATAATGGGAGAAGCTATATGCATGAGTGGGGGTAGGTAGTATGTGGGAAACCTCTGTACTTTCTGTAATTTCTAAAAATTAAGCATATTAATAAGATATAATGACTGTTACACATATATATTCCCTTGATCTGTCAGTAGATAGAGCAAAAAGCAATGACATCACTGTAGCAATAAGTACATCCAACACCCAGATCTTGGTTTCTCATACTTTTCTTCAATGAAAGAATGCAGGCTTATTGGACAAATGACTGATACTAGGGCTGGGGCAGGAAATATACAAGTTGAGTCTGAATCATCTTGTATGGAAATAAGAAAATAAGGAAGTGCTCAACAAAACAAAACAGAACAAAATAAAACATAAACAAACTACAATAATTTGGAATGTCAAAGGGACACAAGAGCCAACAGAAAGAGCCCCCAATGGCCAAAGCTAAAGCAATTTGAGCAACACAATAAATAAAGTAATAATGGATTATAGTGCAAAGAGTAAAATTAATATCTTTGTGTTTTTAAAAATTAATTAATTAATTAATTTTTGGCTTCGTTGTTGCACGCGGGTTTTCTCTAGTTGTGGCATGCAGGGGTTACTCTTTATTGTGGTGTGTGGGCTTCTCATAGTGGTGGTTTCTCTTGTTGTGGAGCACGGGCTCTAGGCACACAGGCTTCAGTAGTTGTGGCACATGGGCTCAGTAGTTGTGGCTTGTGGGCTCTAGAGCGCAGGCTTAGTAGTTGTGGTGCATGGACTTAGTTGCTCCACAACATGTGGGATCTTCCTGGACCAGGGCACGAACCCATGTCCCCTGCATTGGCGGGTGAATTCTTAACCACTGTGCCACTAGGGAAGCCCAAATTAATATCTTTGAATCCAAGATGATATAAACAAATGAATGAGTAAATAATAAATGAGGGAAAAATAGAAATAATTTCTATTTGCAAAAGAATTCCAAACAAGTTATATAGTTACTCTGATCTCGAGGAGGTAGAGTGTAACTTCTTGGTTATTAACTGTGGGATGCATAGAGTGACTTCCTTCTAAAGAGTACAGTTTGGAAAGGCAGAAGAAGAGTAACTTTATAATGGAGAAAGCTAACAAACTACTTCAGCCAGGTGATAAAGAATAGCAATGACAATGATAAATCATATTCATAATATGTAATATTTTTATTATGTGATAAAAATAGTGCTTTACTTCTGTGGCCTTCCTTCTAAAAAAACCCCCACAATTCCAGTCTAATATTGAGAAAAACATCAGATAGATCCCAACTGAAGGAAATTCTATTAAATACCTGGTAAGTATCTTCAAAAATGTCAAAGTCATCATAAGAATGCATACCTGTGTAACTGTCACAGCCAAGAGGAGCCTAGGAGGTCACAGGACTAAAAATAATGTATTCTGGATGAGATCCTGCAATAGAAAAAGCACATTAGGTGAAAACTAAGAAAATCTGAATAAACTATGAACTTTTCACTATTTGTGACAAATGTACTATCATAATGAAAGATGTTAGTAATAGGGAGAACTGGGTGTGGAGAATATGAGAACTCTCTGCACTATCTTCCAACATTTCTTAAAACGTAAATCTGTTATAAAAATTTTATTAAGAAAATAATGACTCAGAATTTCCCCCAATAATGAAAGACATTAATCCATAGATTTTAAAAGATAACAACTTCCAAAAAGGGAAAGCAAATCTGCACCTACACTTGTAAAAGTAAAGTTGATGAAATCCAAAGATAAATAGAATATCCCAAAAGTCAAACAGAAAAGACCCAGGATTTACAAACCAACCACAGTGAGAGTGTCTGTTACTTCATCAACAAAAACGGAAGGCAGAAGACAAGTATAATAAATGTAGTAATAAAGATAAGAACAATAATTGTTGAAATAAAAACAAACTTTCAGAATAGCAACTAAATAACAGTTGATTTAAAAAAATTACTAATAAAATAGACAACCTCTTGCAAGACTGATGGAAAAATAGAAATAGGAAGACACAGATATAATTGACTCAGCTCTATTTTTAAATTTAATTTTATTAAAAACAATCTTGCTTCAGCTGTATGATATATAATTGACAAAAATTGTATATACTTAAGGTGTATAGTTTGATGGTTTCACATAAATATACATTGTAAAATTGTCACCACAATCAAGCTCATTAGCATTCACCACCTCACATAGTTATCCTACATTTTTCCTTTTCATTCCTCCATCGCCCTTCTCTCTGGCAACCACTTGTTTGTTCTCTGTATCTATCTTTTTGTTATGTTTTTTTGTTCATTTGTTTCATTTATAGACTCACAAATTAGTGAAATAATGCAGTATTTTGTCTGTCTATCTTGTTTCACTTAGCATAATACCCTCTAGGTCCATCCATGATGTTAGGTTGCAAATGGCAAAATTTTATTCTTTTTATGGGTAATATTCCATTGAATATATATGTACATGTATCACATCTTTCCTATCCAGTCATCTGTCGATGGACATTTAAGCTGCTTCCATATCTTGGCTGTTGTAAATCATGCTGCAATGAAAATAGGTGTTCATATATCTTTTCTAATTAGAACTTTATTTTCTTTTGGATAAATATCCAAGGGTGGAATTTCTGGACCATATGGTAGTTCTATTTTTAATTTTTTGAGGAATCTGCATACTGTTTTCCATAGTGGCTGAACTGATTTACATTCCCACCAAGACTGCATGAGGGTTCTCTTTTTTCCACATCCTCACCAACACTTGTTGTTTGTTGTCTTTTTGAAAATAGCCATTCTGACAGTCTCTGTGGTTTTGACTTGCACTTCCCTGATGATTAGTAATGCTGGGTATCTTTTCATGTGTCTGATGCCCATGTGTCTTCTTTGTGAAAAAGGATATTCAGATCCTCTGCCAATTTTTTAGTCAGGTTGTTTGGTTTTATAGATATTGAGTTGTATGAGTTCTTTGTATATTTTGGATATTAACCACATGTTGGATACATAGTTTGTAAATATCTTCTTTCATGAAGTAGGCTGCCTTCCATTTTTAGTGATAGTTTCCTTGGCTGTGCCAAAGCTCTTTAGTTTGATGTAGTCCCATTTGTTTATTTTTGTTTTAGTTTCTCTTGTCTGAAGAGACATATCCAAAAAATATTGGTAATGCCAGTGTCAAAGTGTATACTGCTTATGTTTTTTTCTAGGAGTTTTATGGTTTTAGTCCTAATATTTAAGTCATTAACCCATTTTGAATTTATTTTTGCATGTGGTGTAAGTAGTTCAGTTTGATTCTTTCACATTTTGCTCTCCTGCTTTCCCAACAATTATTGAAGAGGTTATTTTCTCCCCATTGTGTATTCTTGCCTCTTCTGTCCTAGATTAATTGTCCATATAAGTGTGGATTTATTTCTGGGTTTTCTAGTCTGTTCCATTGATCTATGTGTCTATTTCTGTGACAGTGCCATACTGTTTTGATTACGGTGGCTTTGTAGTACAGTTTGAAATCAGGGAGTGTTATATCTCCACCTTTCTTTCTCAAGACTGTTTTGGCTATTGGAGGTCCTTTGTGTTTCCATACAAATTTCAGAATTATTTGTTCTAGTTCTGTGAAAAATTTCATGGGTATTTTGATAGGGATTGTACTGAATCTGTATTGCCTTGGTTAGTGTGCTCATTTTATATTACTTCTTCAATCCATGAATATGGTATATCTTTCCACTTGTTTGAGTCATCTTCAGTTTATTTCATCATGTCTTATAGTTTTTCCAGTACAGGCCTTTTACCTCATTGGTTATATTTATTCTTAGGTATTTTATTCTTTTTGATGCATTTGCAAATGAGATTGTTTTCTTAAGTTCCTCTTTCTGATGGTTCAATATTAGTGTATTCAATATTAGTGCAACAGATTTCTGTATATTAATTTTGTATCCTACAACTTTGATGAATTCTAATAGATTTTTGATGTTGTCTTTAGGATTTTCTATATGAAGTATCATGTCACCTGCAAAGAGTGATGGTTTTATTTCTTCCTTTCCAACTTGGATTTTGGTTTTTTTTCCTGTCTGATTGCTGCGTATTGGACTTCTAATATTATGTTAAATAAAAGTGGCAAGGGTGTGTATCCTTGTCTTATTCTTGATGTTAGAGGAATACTCTCAGCTTTTCACCATTGAGTATGATGTTAGTTGTGGGCTTATCATATATGGCCTTTATTATTTGACATATGTTCTCACTATACCCACTTTTTCGAGAGTTTTTATCATAAATGAATGTTGATTTTTTTCAAGAGCTTTTTTCTGCATCTCTTGAGATGATCATATGATTTTTATTCTTCAGTTTGTTAATGTGGTGTATCATACTGATTGATTTGCAGATATGAACCATCCTTGCATCCCTGGATTAAATCCCATTTGATCATGGTATATCATCCTTTTAATGTATTGTTGGAGTATACCTAACCTGGCTTTCTATTCACTTCCATTTGCATGAAATACCTTTTCCATCCTCTCATGTTCAGTGTGTGTGTCTTTAGATCTGAAGTGAGCATATTGTAGGCAGCATGTATATGGGTCTGTTTTTTTTTAATCCATTCAGCAACTTTTGGTCTTTTGATTGGAGCATTTAGTCCATTTATATTTAAAGTAATTATTGAGGGACTTCCCTAGTGGTCCAGTGGTTAAGACTTTGTCTTCCAATTCAGGGGGTGTGGGTTCAATCCCTGGTCAGGGAGCTAAGATCCCACATGCCTCGTGACCAAAAAACCAAACATAAAACAAAAGCAATATTGTAACAAATTCAATAAAGACTTAAAAATTTTTTTTAAAAATAAAATAATTATTAAGCGGTATGTATTTATTGCTATTTTGTTAATTGTTTTGGGGTAGCTCTTTTTCCTTCTTCTCTTTTTCTTTTCTATCTTCCCCTGTGATTTGATGATTATCATTAGTGTTATGTTTGGATTCCTTTCTCACTTTTTTTGTGTGTATTTATTATTGATCTTGGTTTGTGATTACCAAGAAGCTCATATATAACATATGATATTTATGTATGTGATTAATTTAATTGATGATTTCTTCAGTTTGAGCACATTCTTAACATTTCTTAAGTTTAACCACATTCTATGATTTTTTTTTTTTTATTAAAGTGGTGAAGGCAAATTTTATTTAAGGCTGTTGCAAAGGGAAAAAGAACTGAGCTCCCTTTTGAACAGAACAGAGACAGTGGGAATTTGCAGCACTGAATGGAAAATTACTAAGAGATTCTGGCTAAACTAACCTAACAGGAGTCCTGATGAAGACAGGCCAGGGTGAGCAGATACCAAGGGTAAGGGATTCTTTTTTTTTAATTTATTTTTTGGGGGGGGATTTTTTTTTTTTTATGATTCGAACAGAAAGTCACAAAAATTATAATCATCCTCATCAGTTCACTCAGTCCCATGTAATTAATTTATTTTCATCTTGATCTTTTGTTAGTACTTTTATGGGTTCATCAGTTTTCCATTAGAATTCTGAAAATGCTTATTCATTCAGTTCAGCAGTATAGTCAGTTACCAGAAACCTGTACTTGTCAGTCTTTTCCATGAATTCCTTGAAGATGAAACCCTTTTATAGGAACATATTTGCAAAAGCATCAGAGTACACCCAGAACTGTCTGTAAGTGACAAAAGACTTAAAAATGACCACGGTTAAAGATTTGATGAAAGTTCATAATAATGCAATTGACAAGGAAATTTAGTTATTTCTGAGATATACATTTTAAAGTAATAACTAGAATTATGACTTATAACATTATACCAGAACATATAAGATTTTTAGAAATTTCATGTAATGTCTGAAACATTTATATTAACATATTTCCATACAAATAGCCCAAAGAAAGTTTAGTATTAGTTGTTTTGTTTGTTTGTTTGTTTATACTGCAGGTTCTTATTAGTCATCAATTTTATACACATCAGTGTATACATGTCAATTCCAATCGCCCAATTCAGCACACCACCATCCCCACCCCACTGCAGTTTTCCCCCCTTGGTGTCCATATGTCTGTTCTCTAAAACTGTGTCTCAACTTCTGCCCTGCAAACCGGCTCATCTGTACCATTTTTCTAGGTTCCACATACATGCGTTAATATACGATATTTGTTTTTCTCTTTCTGACTTACTTCACTCTGTATCACAGTCTTTAGATCTATCCACATCTCAGCAAATGACTCAATTTCGTTCCTTTTTATGGCTGAGTAATATTCCATTGTATATATGTACCACAACTTCTTTAACCATTTGTCTGTTGATGGGCATTTAGGTTGCTTCCATGACCAGGCTATTGTAAGTAGTGCTGCAATGAACATTGGGGTGCATGTGTCTTTTTGAATTATGGTTTTCTCTGGGTATATGCCCAGGAGTGGGATTGCTGGATCATATGGTAATTGTATTTTTAGTTTTTGAAGGAACCTCCATACTGTTCTCCATAGTGGTTGTATCAATTTACATTCCCACCAACAGTGCAAGAGGGTTCCCTTTTCTCCACACCCTCTCCAGCATTTGTTGTTTGTAGATTTTCTGATGATGCCCATTCTAACTGGTGTGAGATGATACCTCATTGTAGTTTTGATTTGCATTTCTCTAATAATTAGTGATGTTGAGCATCTTTTCATGTGCTTCTTGGCCATCTGTATGTCTTCTTTGGGGAAATGTCTATTTAGGTCTTCTGCCCATTTTTGGATTGGGTTGTTTGTTTCTTTAATATTGAGCTGCATGAGCTGTTTATATATTTTGGAGATTAATCCTTTGTCCGTTGATTCGTTTGCAAATATTTTCTCCCATTCTGAGGGTTGTCTTTTGGTCTTGTTTATGGTTTCCTTTGCTGTGCAAAAGCTTTGAAGTTTCATTAGGTCCCATTTGTTTATTTTTGCCTTTATTTCCATTACTCTAGGAGGTGGATCAAAAAAGATCTTGCTGTGATTGATGTCAAAGAGTGTTCTTCCTATGTTTTCCTCTAAGAGTTTTATAGTGTCCGGTCTTACATTTAGGTCTCGAATCCATTTTGAGTTTATTTTTGTGTATGGTGTTAGGGAGTGTTCTAATTTCCTTCTTTTACATGTAGCTGTCCAGTTTTCCCAGCACCACTTATTGAAGAGACTGTCTTTTCTCCATTGTATATCTTTGCCTCCTTTGTCATAGATTAGTTGACCGTAGGTGCGTGGGTTTATCTCTGGGCTTTCTATCCTGTTCCACTGATCTATGTTTCTGTTTTTGTGCCAGTACCATATTGTCTTGATTACTGTAGCTTTGTAGTATAGTCTGAAGTCAGGGAGTGTGATTCCTCCAGCTCCGTTTTTTTCCCTCAAGACTGCTTTGGCTATTCGGGGTCTTTTGTGTCTCCATACAAATTTTAAACTGATTTGTTCTAGTTCCATAAAAAATGCCATTGGTAATTTGATAGGGATTGCATTAAATCTGTAGATTGCTTTGGGTAGTATAGTCATTTTCACAATGTTGATTCTTCCAATCCAAGAACATGGTATATCTCTCCATCTGTTGGTATCATCTTTAATTTCTTTCATCAGTGTCTTATAGTTTTCTGCATACAGATCTTTTGTCTCTCTAAGTAGGTTTATTCCTAGGTATTTTATTCTTTTTGTTGCAGTGGTAAATGGGAGTGTTTCCATAATTTCTCTTTCAGATTTTTCATCATTGGTGTATAGGAATGCAAGAGATTTCTGTGCATTAATTTTGTATCCTGCAACTTTCCCAAATTCACTGATTAGCTCTAGTAGTTTTCTGGTGGCATTTTTAGGATTCTCTATGTATAGTATCATGTCATCTGCAAACAGTGACAGTTTTACTTCTTCTTTTCCAATTTGTATTCCTTTTATTTCTTTTTCTTCTCTGATTGCCGTGGCTAGGACTTCCAAAACTATGTTGAATAATAGTGGTGAGAGTGGACATCCTTGTCTCGTTCCTGATCTTAGAGGAAATGCTTCCAGTTTTTCACCATTGAGAATGATGTTTGCTGTGGGTTTGTCATATATGGCCTTTATTATGTTGAGGTAGGTACCCTCTATGCCTATTTTCTGGAGAGTTTTTATCATAAATTGGTGTTGAATTTTTTCAAAAGCTTTTTCTGCATCTATTGAGGAGATCATATGGTTTTTTGTTTTAATTAATTAATTTATTTATTTATTTTTGGCTGTGTTGGGTCCTCGCTTCTGTGCCAGGGCCTTCTCCAGTTGCGGCAAGTGGGGTCCACTCTTCATCGCGGTGCACGGGCCCCTCACCATCGCAGTCTCTCTTATTGCAGAGCACAGGCTCCAGACGCGCAGGCTCAGCAGTTGTGGCTTACGGGCCCAGTCGCTCCGTGGCATGTGGGATCCTCCCAGACCAGGGCTCAAACCTGCATCCCCTGCATTGGCAAGCAGACTCTCAACCACTGCGCCACCAGGGAAGACCGATCATATGGTTTTTATTATTCAATTTTTTAATGTGGTGTATCACATTGATTTGCAGATATGGAAAAATCCTTACATCCCTGCAATAAATTCCACTTGATCATGGTTATGATCCTTTTAATGTGTTCTTGGAGTAGGTTTGCTAGTATTTTGTTGAGGATTTTTGCATTTATGTTCATCAGTGATATTGGCCTATAATTTTCTTTTTTGTGGTATCTTTCTCTTGTTTTGGTATCAGGGTAATGGTGGCCTCATAAGATGAGTTTGGAAGTGTACCTTCCCCTGCAATTTTTTGGAATAGCTTCAGAAGGATAGGTGTTAACTCTTCTCTACATATCTGCGAGAATTCACCTGTGAAGCCATCTGGTCCCAGATTTCTGTTTTTTGGGAATTTTTAAATTACTGATTCAATTTCAGTACTGGTAATTGTCTGTTCATATTTTCTGTTTCTTCCTGGTTCAGTTTTGGGAGATTGTACCTTTCTAAAATTTGTCCATTTCTTCTTTTAAGTTGTCCATTTTATTGACATATTTTTTCATAGTAAGATCTTTGTATTTCTGTGATGTCTGCTGTAACGTCTCCTTTTTCATTTCTGATTTTATTGATTTGGGTCCTCTTCTTTTTTTTCTTGATGAGTCTGGTTAAAAGTTTACCAATTTTATTTACCTTTTCAAAACACTAGCTTTTAGTTTCACTTATCTTTCCTATTGTTTTCTTTGTCTCTATTTCATTTATTTCTGCTCTGATCTTTATGATTTCTCTCCTTCTACTAACTTTGTGTTTTGTTTGTTCTTCTTTCTCTAGTTTAGGTGTAAATTTAGGTTGTTTGTTTGAGATTTTTCCTGTTTCCTGAGATAAGCTTGTATTACTATAAAGTTCCCTCTTAGAACTGCTTTTGCTGCATCCCATAGGTTTTGAATTGTTGTGTTTTCATTTTCATATGTCTATTGGTATTTTTTAATTTCCTCTTTGATTTCTTCAGTGATCCATTGATTGTTTAGTAGCATTTTGTTCAGCATCTACATGTTTGTGTTTTTTGCAGTTTTTTTTTCTTGTAGTTGACTTCTTGCCTCATAGTATCATGATCAAAAAAGATGCTTGATATGGTTTCGATTTTTAAAAATTTACCAAGGTTGCTTTGTGGCCCAGCATGTGGTCTATCCTGGAAAATGTTCCACGTGCACTTGAAAAGAATGTGTTATTGTGATTCTTTTGAATGGAATGCTCTACAAATATCAACTAAGTTCCATCTGGTCTAATGTGTCATTTAAGGCCTGTGTTTTCTTGTTGATTTTCCATCTGGATGATCTGTCCATTGATGTAAGATGAGTGTTAAGCTCCCTCACTGTTATTGTGTTACTGTCAATTTCTCCTTTTATGTGTGTTACCATTTTCCTTAAATATTGAGGTGCTCCTATGTTGGGTGCATATATATTTACAAGTGTTATATATTCTTCTTGGGTTGATCCTTTGATCTTATGTAGTTTCCTTCTTTGTTCCTTGTAACAGTCTTTATTTTAAAGTCTATTTTATCTCATATAAATATTGCTACTCTGGCTTTCTTTTGATTTCCGTTTGCATGGAATACTTTTTTAATCCCCTCACTTTCAGTCTGTATGTTCCCCCAGATCTTGAATTGAGTCTCTTGCAGGCAGCATATATAGTGGTTCTGTTTTTGTATCCATTCAACCAATTTATGTCTTTTGTTGGGAGCATTTAGTCTGGTTACATTTAAGGTAATTATTGATATGTATGTTCCTATTGTCATTTTGTTAATTGGTTTGAATTTGTTTTTGTAGGTCTTTTTTCCCCCTTTCTTCTTTTGTTCTCTTCTCTTGTGATTTGATGGCTATCTTTAGTGTTATGTTTGGATTCCTTTTTCTTTTTGGTGTATGTATTTTCTTTTTTGGGTAGTATATCTATTATAGGTTTTTGTTTTGTGGTTACCATGAAGTTTTTATATAGCAGTCTCTCTCTATATATATCCATGCTTGTTTTAAATTGCTGATCTCTTAATTTTAAATGCATTTTAGATATCTTGCATTTGTATTCTCTTCCCTCATGATTACTGTTTTTGATATTATATTTTACATCTACTTGTTTTGTGTATCTATTAAATACTTATTGTTGATGCAGATGATTTTACTCCTTTGTCTTTTAACCTCCCTACTAGCTGTGTGTGTGGATGGTTTCCTGTCTTTATTGTATGTTTGCTTTTATCAGTGGGCTTTTCCATTTCATAATCTTGTTTCTAGTTGTGGCCTTTTCTTTTTTGCCTAGATAAATTCCTTTAGCATTTGTTTTAAAGCTGGTTTTGTGGTGCTGAATTCTTTTAGCTTTTGCTTGTCTGTAAAGCTTTTGATTTCTGCATCACATCTAGAGCCTTACTGGGTAGAGTATTCTTGGTTGTAGGTTTTTCTCTTTCATCACTTTAAGTATATTGTGCCACTCCTTTCTGGTCTGCAGATTTTCTGCTGAAAAATCAGCTGATAGCTTTATGGAAATTCCCTTGTAAGTTATTTGTGTTTTTCTCTTTTTGTTTTTAATATTCTATCTTTATCTTTAATTTTTGTCATTTTAATTACTATGTGGTATTATGTTCTGTGGGTTAATCCTGTCCATACAGAGTCCTGTACTCTCCATGCCTCCTGGCCTTGAATGACTGTTTCCTTTCCCAGGTTAGGGAAGGTTTCATCTATTATCTCTTCAAATATTTTCCCAGGCCTTTTTTTCTCTCTTTTCTCCTCCTCCTGGGACCCTTATAATGTAAATATTAGTGCACTTAATGTTGTCCAGGGGTCTCTTAAATAGTCCTCATTTCTTTTCATTCTTTTTTCTTTTTTCTGTTTGGTGGCTGTGATTTCCACAACTCTGTCTTCCAGCTCACTGATCCATTCTTCTCCCCCGTTTAGTATACTACTGATTTCTTCTAGTGTATTTATTCTTCAGTTATTGTATTCTTCAATTCTGTTTGGTTGTTCTTTATATTTTCTAACTCTTCACTAAAAACTTTTTTAACTTCTTGCTCTGTGCATCCATTCTTTTCCTGAGTTCTTTGATCATCTTTACAATGATTACTCTGAACTCTTTCTCAGGTAGTTTGCCTATCCCCATATCACTTATTTCTTCTTCTGAGGTTTTATCTTGTTCCTTCTTCTGGAACTTATTCCTCTGTCACCTCATTTTGTCTAAATTTCTATTTGTATTTTTATGTATGTGGTATGTTAGTTATATTTATTGACTTTGGAGAAGTGTCCCTCTGTAGGAGACATCCTATGCATCCCAGCAATGTACTCTCCTCTCATCACCCAAGGGCCAGGGGCCAGGTGGTCCCAGGGTAGTGTCTGGCCTGTGTTTGCAGACTCAATCTGCAAGCTGGGAGACTGTAGTTTTCTTGCTTCTGGTGTCTGCCCTCTGGTGGTTGAGACTGGTCTAGAGGCTTGTGCAGGTTTGCTGGTGGGAGAGGCCAGTGCCTGCCCACTGGTGGGTGGGTGGAGCTGGATCTTTGGCTTCTGCTGTGCAGGGCCATGCTTGGGACATGTCTAGAGGTGGCTGTGGGCTCAGGAAGTCTTTAGGCAGCCTGTCTGATGATGGGTGGAACTGTGCCCTTGCCCAGTTTGTGGTTTGGCCTGAGGCATCCCAGCACTGGAGACAACAGGCTGGTGGGTGGAGCCAGGTCTTGGTGCCAAAATGTCATTGGCTTCTTTGTTATATCTTTAGTTGTGGAAAATCTTTTCTGCTAGTCTTCAGTTTATTCCATTGATAGTTGCTCTGTAAATAGTTGCAATTTTGTTGTGCCTTTGGGAGGAAATCATTTCAGGGTGTTCTTACTCTGCCCTCTTGGACCTCATGTCTATTACTTTAAATTTCAATACAGTAAATGAATTTCTTTTAAAATTTCTTCAAATGAGTATTTATGAAATATAAATTGAGAAATTAAAAACCCAAATAAATGGGAATGACTATATAATTATTATATATACATGAAGGCATATTTGATAACAAATAAAATGATTTTTTTAAAGTTGGTAATAACATTGAAAATTTCTTACTGTATATTAGGTTAGTTAAACTATAACTAAATGGCAAAACATTGTTATATAGTATGATCAGTAGTATGCAAAGCACATTGAAAATATTGGGAGAACTTTACCAAATTGGTAAAAGTGTTTCATCTTTGTGTTGTGAGGTTTTTCCCCCTACATTGCCCTAATTTTAAAATTCTGATCATTCATACCTAATTTATGTTAGGTATTATATTAAAATAATAATAATAATCAGAGTGATTTTTTTCTATCTATATAATCTTAATACTCTGTACTTTTATTTTAGTCAGTTTGGGCTGCTATAGCAAATTACCATAGACTGTGTGACTTAAATAACAAAGATTTATTTCTCACAGTTCTAGCGGCTAAATGTCCAAGATGAGAGTGACAGCCTAGTCAGGTTCTTGTTCTTTTGCCCTCTTTCTGGAGGGCCTTCTCTCTGTACTTTCACACAGCAGAATGGGCCTATAAGGGCAGTTTTCTCATTCATGGGGGCTCCACTTCATGATTTCCCAAAGACCCCACCTCCAAATATAGTCACATTGGGATTAGAGTTTCAACCCATGAACTTTGGGGAGAAACAAACATTCGTTCTATTGTGCTTCTATTTTCCCTTTTACCCACAAGTCCCCAGAAATCAGCTCAGAGTATGAAATGACAGTAAATTTTAGAAAATCACAGATTGTCTTCAGCTTTTGCTGATAATTTTTTTTTTACTTAAAACTTTCATTTATGCCAGAATTTAAGAACATGATGGGTATTTTTCACTATTAAAAACATTTCTAGTATCTTTTAAGATGATTGACATAGTGTTTTTTGGACTTTGGAGACTAATAAAAATGTGTTTAATACATTTACATTTTGGGCACCCCTTGCATGCCAGTACCACATTAGCCATCAAGGATTTCTAAATATGACTAAGGCACAGTACTTGGTCTTAAGGTAATTATATCTAATGGAAGTGGGATACAGATATATAAGCAACAGCAAATTTGCCAAGGAGAATAAAATAATTACTATCATAAATATAAAAATGACACATTATAACACTTTAAGGGGGGAAAGTGATGTTTGATGAAAACCTATTCTGTACCTGACACTGTCCTTGAAGTTTTCACAAACATACATGTGTCAAATTTATTTTGCAGTTAAGAGATACTAAGTAAAATGTTCAAGTTATTATAGATAGTATTTGTTGAAATTAGGATTTAAACTCAGGGGTAACTGAGCGACTCTACCATAAGACTATGGGAGTGGTGATGGGCTTCCTAGACAAGGTGGTATTTGAGCTGGGATTTAATGGTACAATAGTATTTGATACATAGGAAAAGGCTCAAGGGAATTTCCAACTTGAGATAACTTATATCCTTCGTGCCTTTCTCACTTCTTCAATTTTCTGTACCGTACTCTAGTACCCATACATTGCTGACTATATTTTAGGATGGCAAAAGTATACATGTGACACCCTACAAATATTCTCTAGAGTGAGTCCAACCTTCTCAGGTTGTTTTTCCCACCCTGATTATTCTGATTTTTTCCCCAAATCAATGGGCCTCTTTATTTATTTTTTTATTAATTAATTTTTATTGGAGTACAGTTGCTTTACAATGTTGTGTTAGCTTCTACTGTGCAGCAAAATGAATCAGCCATACTTATACATATATCCCCTCTCTTGTGGATTTCCCTCCCATTTAGGACACCACAGTGCATCAAGTAGATTTCCCTGTGCTATACAGTATGTTCCTATTGTTTACTTCATACATAGTATCAATAGTGTATATGTGTCAATCCAAATCTCTCAATTCCTCCCACTCCACCCCTTTCCTCCTTGGTATCCATACATTTGTTCTCTACATCTGTGTCTCTATTTCTGCTCTGCAAATGAGGTCACCTATACCATTTTTTTTAGATTCCACATATATGCATTAATATATGATATTTGTTTTTCTCTTTCTGACTTACTTGACTCTGTATGACACTGTCTAGGTCCATCCACATCTCTACAAATGACCAAATTTCATTCGTTTTTATGGTTAATACTCCATTTGTATATATGTACCACATCTCCTTTATCCATTCCTCTGTTGATGGACATTTTTGTTGCTTCCATGTCCTGGCTATTGTAAATAGTGCTGCAATGAACATTGGAGTGCATGTATCTTTTTGAATTATGGTTTTCTCAGGGTATATGCCCAGTAGTGGGATTGCTGTGTCATATGGTAGTTCTATTTTTAGTTTTTTAAGGAACCTCCATACTGTTTTCCAGAGTGGCTGTATCAATTTACATTCCTACCAACAGTGTAAGAGGGTTCCCTTTTCTCCACACCCTCTCCAGCATTTGTTGTTTTTAGATTTTCTGATGATGCCCATTCTAACTGGTGTGATGTGATACCTCATTGTAGTTTTGATTTGCATTTCTCTAATAATTAGTGATGTTAAGCAGCTTTTCATGTGTGTGTTGGCCACCTGTATGTCTTCTTTGGAGAAATGTTTATTTAGGTCTTCCACCCAATTTTTTTTTTTTTATTTCTGAGATATACATTTTAAAGTAATAACTAGAATTATGACTTATAACATTATAGCAGAACATATAAGATTTTTAGAAATTTCATGTAATGTCTGAAACATTTATATTAACATATTTCCATACAAATAACCCAATGAAAGTTTAGTATTAGTTGTTTTGTTTGTTTGTTTGTTTTATACTGCAAGTTCTTGTTAGTCATCAATTTTATACACATCACTGTATACATGTCAATTCCAATCGCCCAATTCAGCACACCACCATCCCCACCCCACTGCAGTTTTCCCCCCTTGGTGTCCATATGTCTGTTCTCTAAAACTGTGTCTCAACTTCTGCCCTGCAAACCGGCTCATCTGTACCATTTTTCTAGGTTCCACATACATGCGTTAATATACGATATTTGTTTTTCTCTTTCTGACTTACTTCACTCTGTATCACAGTCTTTAGATCTATCCACATCTCAGCAAATGACTCAATTTCGTTCCTTTTTATGGCTGAGTAATATTCCATTGTATATATGTACCACAACTTCTTTAACCATTTCTCTGTTGTTGGGCATTTAGGTTGCTTCCATGACCAGGCTACTGTAAGTAGTGCTGCAATGAACATTGGGGTGCATGTGTCTTTTTGAATTATGGTTTTCTCTGGGTATATGCCCAGGAGTGGGATTGCTGGATCATATGGTAATTGTATTTTTAGTTTTTTTTTTTTTTTTTTTTTTTAAACATCTTTATTGAAGTATAATTGCTTTACAATGGTGTGCTAGCTTCTGCTTTACAACAAACTGAATCAGTTACACATATACATATGTTGCCATATCTCTTCCCTCTTGCATCTCCCTCCCTCCCACCCTCCCTATCCCACCCCTCTAGGTGGTCACAAAGCACTGAGCTGATCTCCCTGTGCTATGCGGCTGCTTCCCACTAGTTATCTATTTTACATTTGGTAGTGTATATATGTCCATGACACTCTCTCACCCTGTCACATCTCACCCCTCCCCCTCCCCATATCCTCAAGTCCATTCTCTAGTAGGTCTGTGTCTTTATTCCCATCTTGCAACTAGGTTCTTCATGACCTCTTTTTTTTTTTTCCCTTAGATTCCATATATATGTGTTAGCATACTGTATTTGTTTTTCTCTTTCTGACTTACTTCACTCTGTATGACAGACTCTAACTCCATCCACCTCATTACAAACACCTCCATTTCATTTCTTTTTATGGCTGAGTAATATTCCATTGTATATATGTGCCACATCTTCTTTATCCATTCATCCGATGATGGACACCTAGGTTGCTTCCATGTCCTGGCTATTGTAAACAGAGCTGCAATGAATATTTTGGTACATGACTCTTTCTGAATTATGGTTTTCTCAGGGTATATGCCCAGTAGTGGGATTGCTGGGTCGTATGGTAGTTCTATTTTTAGTTTTTTAAGGAACCTCCATACTGTTCTCCATAGTGGCTGTATCAATTTACATTCCCACCAACAGTGCAAGAGTGTTCCCTTTTCTCCACACCCTCTCCAGCATTTATTGTTTGTAGATTTTTTGATGATGGCCATTCTGACCGGTGTGAGATGATACCTCATTGTAGTTTTGATTTGCATTTCTCTAATGATTAATGATGTTGAGCATTCTTTCATGTGTCTGTTGGCAATCTGTATCTCTTCTTTGGAGAAATGTCTATTTAGGTCTTCTGCCCATTTTTGGATTGGGTTGTTTGTTTTTTTGTTATTGAGCTGCATGAGCTGCTTGTAAATCTTGGAGATTAATCCTTTGTCCATTGCTTCATTTGCAAATATTTTCTCCCATTCTGAGGGTTGTCTTTTGGTCTTGTTTATGGTTTCCTTTGCTGTGCAAAAGCTTTTAAGTTTCATTAGGTCCCATTTGTTTATTTGTGTTTTTATTTCCATTTCTCTAGGACCTGGGTCAAAAAGGATCTTGCTGTGACTTATGTCATACAGTGTTCTGCCTATGTTTTCCTCTAAGAGTTTGATAGTGTCTGGCCTTACACTTAGGTCTTTAATCCATTTTGAGTTTATTTTTGTGTATGGTGTTAGGGAGTGTTCTAATTTCATACTTTTACATGTACCTGTCCAATTTTCCCAGCACCACTTATTGAAGAGGCTGTCTTTTCTCCACTGTATATGCTTGCCTCCTTTATCAAAGATAAGGTGACCATATGTGCGTGGGCTTATCTCTGGGCTTTCTATCCTGTTCCATTGATCTATATTTCTGTTTTTGTGCCAGTACCAAACTGTCTTGATTACTGTAGCTTTGTAATATAGTCTGAAGTCAGGGAGCCTGATTCCTCCAGCTCCATTTTTCGTTCTCAAGATTGCTTTGGCTATTCGGGGTCTTTTGTGTTTCCATACAAATTGTGAAATTTTTTGTTCTAGTTCTGTGAAAAATGCCAGTGGTAGTTTGATAGGGATTGCATTGAATCTGTAGATTGCTTTGGGTAGCAGAGTCATTTTCACAATGTTGATTCTTCCAATCCAAGAACATGGTATATCTCTCCATCTATTTGTATCATCTTTAATTTCTTTCATCAGTGTCCTATAATTTTCTGCATACAGGTCTTTTGTCTCCTTAGGTAGGTTTATTCCTAGGTATTTTATTCTTTTTGTTGCAATGGTAAACGGGAGTGTTTTCTTAATTTCACTTTCAGATTTTTCATCATTAGTATACAGGAATGCAAGAGATTTCTGTGCATTAATTTTGTATCCTGCTACTTTACCAAATTCATTGATTAGCTCTAGTAGTTTTCTGGTAGCATCTTTTGGATTCTCTATGTATAGTATCATGTCATCTGCAAACAGTGACAGCTTTACTTCTTCTTTTCCGATTTGGATTCCTTTTATTTCTTTTTCTTCTCTGATTGCTGTGGCTAACACTTCCAAAACTATGTTGAATAATAGTGGTGAGAGTGGGCAACCTTGTCTTGTTCCTGATCTTAGTGGAAATGGTTTCAGTGTTTCACCATTGAGGACAATGTTGGCTGTGGGTTTGTCATATACGGCCTTTATTATGTTGAGGAAAGTTCCCTCTATGCCTACTTTCTGCAGGACTTTTATCATAAATGGGTGTTGAATTTTGTCGAAAGCTTTCTCTGCATCTATTGAGATGATCATATGGTTTTTCTCCTTCAATTTGTTAATATGATGTATCACGTTGATTGATTTGCGTATATTGAAGAATCCTTGCATTCCTGGAATAAACCCCACTTGATCATGGTGTATGATCCTTTTAATGTGCTGTTGGATTCTGTTTGCTAGTATTTTGTTGAGGATTTTTGCATCTATGTTCATCAGTGATATTGGCCTGTAGTTTTCTTTCTTTGTGACATCTTTGCCTGGTTTTGGTATCAGGGTGATGGTGGCCTCGTAGAATGAGTTGGGGAGTGTTCCTCCCTCTGCAATATTTTGGAAGAGTTTGAGAAGGATAGGTGTTAGCTCTTCTCTAAATGTTTGATAGAATTCGCCTGTGAAGCCATCTGGTCCTGGGCTTTTGTGTGTTGGAAGATTTTTAATCACAGTTTCAATTTCAGTGCTTGTGATTGGTCTGTTCATATTTTCTATTTCTTCCTGGTTCAGTCTCGGCAGGTTGTGCATTTCTAAGAATCTGTCCATTTCTTCCAGGTTGTCCATTTTATTAGCATAGAGTTGCTTGTAGTAATCTCTTATGATCGTTTGTATTTCTGCAGTGTCAGTGGTTACTTCTCCTTTTTCATTTCTAATTCTATTAATTTGAGTCTTCTCCTTTTTTCTCTTGATGAGTCTGGCTAATGGTTTATCAATTTTGTTTATCTTCTCAAAGAACCAGCTTTTAGTTTCATTGATTTTTGCTATTGTTTCCTTCATTTCTTTTTCATTTATTTCTGATCTGATCTTTATGATTTCTTTCCTTCTGCTAGCTTTGGGGTTTTTTTGTTCTTCTTTCTCTAATTGCTTTAGGTGCAAGGTTAGGTTGTTTATTCGAGATGTTTCCTGTGTCTTGATGTAGGCTTGTATTGCTATAAACTTCCCTCTTAGAACTGCTTTTGCTGCATCCCATAGGTTTTGGATCGTCGTGTCTCCATTGTCATTTGTTTCTAGGTATTTTTTGATTTCCCCTTTGATTTCTTCAGTGATCACTTCGTTATTAAGTAGTGTATTGTGTAGCCTCCATGTGTTTGTATTTTTTACAGATCTTTTCCTGTAATTGATATCTAGTCTCATAGCGTTGTGGTCGGAAAAGATACTTGATACGATTTCAATTTTTTTAAATTTACCAAGGCTTGATTTGTGACCCAAGATATGATCTATCCTGGAGAATGTTCCATGAGCACTTGAGAAAAATGTGTATTCTGTTGTTTTTGGGTGGAATGTCCTATAAATATCAATTAAGTCCATCTTGTTTAATGTATCATTTAAAGCTTGTGTTTCCTTATTTATTTTCATTTTGGATGATCTGTCCATTGGTGAAAGTGGGGTGTTAAAGTCCCCTACTATGATTGTGTTACTGTCGATTTCCCCTTTTATGGCTGTTAGTATTTGCCTTATGTATTGAGGTGCTCCTATGTTGGGTGCATAAATATTTACAATTGTTATACCTTCCTCTTGGATCGATCCCTTGATCATTATATAGTGTCCGTCTTTGTCTCTTGTAATTGTCTTTATTTTAAAGTCTATCTTGTCTGATATGAGAATTGCTACTCCAGCTTTCTTTTGATTTCCATTTGCATGGAATATCTTTTTCCATCCGCTCACTTTCAGTCTGTATGTGTCTCTAGGTCTGAAGTGGGTCTCTTGTAGACAGCATATATATGGGTCTTGTTTTTGTATCCATTCAGCCAGTCTGTGTCTTTTGGTGGGAGCATTTAATCCATTTACATTTAAGGTAATTATCGATATGTATGTTCCTATTCCCATTTTCTTAAATGTTTTGGGTTTGTTATTGTAGATGTTTTCCTTCTCTTGTGTTTCTTGCCTAGAGAAGTTCCTTTAGCATTTGTTGTAAAGCTGGTTTGGTGGTGCTGAACTCTCTCAGCTTTTGCTTGTCTGTAAAGGTTTTAATTTCTCCATCAAATCTGAATGAGATCCTTGCTGGGTAGAATAATCTTGGTTGTAGGTTTTTCTCCTTCATCACTTTAAGTATATCCTGCCACTCCCTTCTGGCTTGCAGCGTTTCTGCTGAAAGATCAGCTGTTAACCTTATGGGGATGCCCTTGTGTGTTATCTGTTGTTTTTCCCTTGCTGCTTTTAATATGTTTTCTTTATATTTAATTTTTGATAGTTTGATTAATATGTGTCTTGGTGTGTTTCTCCTTGGATTTATCCTGTATGGGACTCTCTGTGCTTCCAGGACTTGATTAACTATTTCCTTTCCCATATTAGGGAAGTTTTCAACTATAATCTCTTCAAATATTTTCTCAGTCCCTTTCTTTTTCTCTTCTTCTTCTGGGACCCCTATAATTCGGATGTTGGTGCGTTTAATGTTTTTCCCAGAGGTCTCTGAGACTGTCCTCAGTTCTTTTCATTCTTTTTTCTTTATTCTGGTCTGCAGTAGTTATTTCCACCATTTTATCTTCCAGGTCACTTATCCGTTCTTCTGCCTCAGTTATTCTGCTATTGATCCCATCTAGAGTATTTTTAATTTCATTTATTGTGCTTGTCATCGTTTCTTGGTTCCTCTTTAGTTCTTCTACGTCCTTGTTAAATGTTTCTTGCATTTTGTCTATTCTATTTCCAAGACTTTGGATCATCCTTACTATCATTATTCTGAATTCTTTTTCAGGTAGACTACCTATTTCCTCTTCATTTGTTAGGTCTGGTGTGTTTTGACCCTGCTCCTTCATCTGCTGTTTGTTTTTCTGTCTTCTCATTTTGCTTATCTTACTGTGTTTGGGGTCTCCTTTTCCAGGCTGCAGGTTCGTAGTTCCCGTTGTTTTTGGTATCTGTCCCCAGTGGCTAAGGTTGGTTCAGTGGGTTGTGTAGGTTTCCTGGTGGAGGGAACTAGTGCCTGTGTTCTGGTGGATGAGGCTGGATGTTGTCTTTCTGGTGGGTTCGTCCACGTCTGGTGGTGTGTTTTGGGGTGTCTGTGGCCTTATTATGATTTTAGGCAGCCTCTCTGTTAATGGATGGGGCTGTGTTCCTCTCTTGCTAGTTGTTTGGCATAGGGTGTCCAGCACTCTAGCTTGCTGGACGTTGAGTGAAGCTGGGTCTTGATGTTGAGATGGAGATCTGTGAGAGATTTTCGCCGTTTGGTATTACGTGGAGCTGGGAGGTCTCTTGTGGACCAGTGTCCTGAAGTTGGCTCTCCCACCTCAGAGGCACAGCCCTGATGCCTGGCTGGAGCACCAAGAGCCTTTCATCCACACGGCTCAGAATAAAAGGGAGAAAAAATGGAAAGAAAGAAAAAAAGAGGATAAAATAAAATAAAATAAAGCAATTATAATAAAAAATAAGAAAAAAAAATTATTAAGAGTAAATTTTTAAGAAAAAAAAATTTTTTTTAATTTTTAAAAATAGATTTATTAATTTTTTATAGTAAAAATAAGAAAAAAATTATTTAGAAAAAATTTATTAAGAAAAAAAATTTTTTAATTTTTTAAAATAAAAAATATGAAAAAACTTATTAAAATTTTTTTTAAAAATAGAAAATAAGGAAAAAATTATTAAGAAAACATTTATTAGGGAAAAAAAATTTTTTTAAGCCAAAAAAAAAAAAAAAAAAACGGACGGACCTAACCCTAGGACTAACGGTGAGAGCAAAGCTATACAGACAAAATCTCACCCAGAAGCATACACATCTACACTCACAAAAAAAAAGGAAAAGGGGAAAAGTTAATATATCCTGCTCCCAAAGTCCATCTCCTAAATTTGGGATGATTCGTTGTCTATTCAGGTATTCAACAGATGCAGGCACATCAAGTTGTTTGTGGAGCTTTAATCCGCTGTTTCTGAGGCTGCTGGGAGAGATTTCCCTTTCTCTTCTTTGTTCGTACAGCTCCCGGGGTTCAGCTTTGGATTTGGACCCGCCTCTGCATGTAGGTCCCCTGAGGGCGTCTGTTCCCCGCCCAGACAGAACGGGGTTAAAGGAGCAGCTGATTCGGGGGCTCTGGCTCAGTCAGGCCGGGGGGAGGGAGCGGTACGGAGGAGGCGGGGCGAGCCTGCGGCGGCAGAAGCCGGCGTGACGTTGCAGCAGCCTAAGGCGCGCCGTGCGCTCTCCCGGGGAAGTTATCCCTGGATTACGGGAGCCTGGCCATGGCGGGCTGCACAGGCTCCCGGGAGGGGCGGTGTGGAGAATGACCTGTGCTTGCCCACAGGCTGTTTGGTGGCGGCAGCAGCAGCCTTAGCGTCTCATGCCCGTCTCTGGGGTCCGCGCTGATAGCCGCGGCTCGTGCCCGTCTCTGGAGTTCGTTTAAGTGGCGCTCTGAATCCCCTCTCCTTGCACGCCGCGAAACAAAGAGGCAAGAAAAAGTCTCCCGCCTCTTCGGCAGCTGCAGACTTTTTCTCGTGCACCCTCCCGGCTAGTTGTGGTGCGCTAGACCCTTCAGGCTGTGTTCACGCAGCCAACCCCAGTCCTCTCCCTGGGATCTGACCGAAGCCCGCGCCTCAGCTCCCAGCCCCCGCCCGCCCCGGCGGGTGAGCAGACAAGCCTCTCGGGCTGGTGAGTGCTGCTCGGCGCCGAGCCTCTGTGCGGGAATCTCTCCGTTTTTCCCTCTGCGTCCCTGTTGCTGTGGGATCCGCGCTGATAGCCGCGGCTCGCGCCCGTCTCTGGAGCTCGTTTAGGCGGCGCTCTGAATCCCCTCTCCTTGCGCGCCGCGAAACAAAGAGGCAAGAAAAATTCTCTTGCCTCTTTGGCAGCCGCAGTCTTTTTCCCGGACTCCCTCCCGGCCAGCACCGAAGCCCGAGCCCCAGCTCCCAGGCCCCGCCCGTCCCGGCGGCTGAGCAGACAAGCCTCTCGGGCTGGTGAGTGCTGGTTGGCACCTCTCCTCTGTGCGGGAATCTCCGCTTTGCCCTCCGCACCAATGTGGCTGCGCTCTCCTCCGTGGCTCCGAAACTTCCCCCCTCTGCTACCCGCAGTCTCTGCCCACGAAGGGGCTTCCTAGTGTGTGGAAACCTTTCCTCCTTCACAGCTCCCTCCCACTGGTGCAGGTCCCGTCCCTATTCTTTTGTCTCTGTTATTTCTTTTTTCTTTTGCCCTACCCAAGTACGTGGGGATTTTCTTGCCTTTTGGGAGGTCTGACGTCTTCTGCCAGCGTTCAGTGGGTGTTCTGTAGGAGCAGTTCCACGTGTAGATGTATTTCTCATGTATCTGTGGGGAGGAAGGTGATCTCCGCGTCTTACTCTTCCGCCATCTTGCCCCCCTCTCCGTTTCTGTTTTATAAATAAGTTCATTTGTATCATTTTTTAAGATTCCACATATAAGCGATATCATATTTGTCTTTCTCTGTCTGACTTACTTCACTTAGTACGATAATCTCTAGGTCCATCCATGTTGCTGCAAATGGTATTATTTCATTTTTTTATGGCTGAGTATATTCCATTGTGTGTGTATATATATATATATATATATATATGTATATGTATGTGTATATATATATATATATATATATATATATATATATATATATATATAAAATACATATACACCACACATCTTCTTTATCCATTCATCTGTCAATGGACACCACTTAGGTTGCTTACATGTTTTGGCTATTGTAAATAGTGCTGCTATGAAGATTGAGGTGCATGTATCTTTTGAATTAGAGATTTTATCTTTTCTGGATATATCAACTTTTTAGGACAGGCTTAATAATGGGAGATTTGTAGTGTAGTTTATACAGATAAAGGCTTAGCATTATAATTTCTTCAGTTCCTTTAGAGGTTGTGCAATGAGAGTCTTTATTTCTAATTCCTTTTCATTTGCATGTTTTTCATTCTTGTTTGTGATCAATCTGTTTAATTATACATTTGAAGTGGCTAAATCTGCAATGAGTCTGGGACTATTGGCCAGGCAGAAGCATCTGGGAGTGCTTTGGGCCAGAAGAAGCCTCCATGAGATCCTTTGGATCCTCTTTGGCTCGATGATGCTTATTGGCAGCAGGCAGAAGTAGGGGATAGAAGAGGAGGTGAGCTGAGTGCACCTCCTCTGGGTAAATAATGCCATTTGCTGGTGATATTTTTCTTGAGGAAAATGACATGACTAAACAATTTTCTTACTTATTCTGAGTTTTTAGCCTAATTTTAGGAAAAAATGTAAGAGGCTAACATGAATCTACCTTTTTTTGCTTTCATATTATAAGTATTCAACTAATAATACTGAGCTTCACTAAGTGCCAGGAAGTGGTTTAGGTGCCAAGAACATAGCATAAATAAAAACAAAGTCCCTGTCTTTATGATTAGTTTCTAGAACAAAGCCTCTTCGAGACTGTAGGCTGGGTTTTTGTTATTTATCACTTTTCCCCTTCTTTTCTTATTTTGTGAATGTCGTTGGGATTTGGGGTAAAAATGGGCATGTGAACTCACCTCATCTTTCTTCCCTACTCTTGGGAGGCTGCGGCCTGAAGAAAACACATTTCATGCTGCCTGTTTAAGGGGCAGAGCACCATGTGTGAAGGAATGAGGTTGTTCAATGCTGCCTGTGGTGAATGGTAAATCTGTCTATTCTGGGTTTTAGTATAAGGAAGACCATTTCTGCTACATGCCTAAGTGATGTTTTATCAAAACTTTATTAATAATGTTGATATCTTGATCTTTATGTATCTGTTTAAAAATTTTTGGATCTTATTTTTCAAATTATTTGGAACGTGGGCAGGGAAAATAGATGCTATTTATTAGACCCCTTAAACCACCAAATTCTAGTGAAGACGTCAAGAATATTGACAGAAAGGTAAAACCTGACTTTTGATGAGCAAAATAACATTGACTAGGTTATTTTTAGTTTGATGTTGCTTCTTCAAACTGGATTTTTGAACTT
Organism: Eubalaena glacialis; assembly: GCF_028564815.1. NCBI lineage: Eukaryota > Metazoa > Chordata > Mammalia > Artiodactyla > Balaenidae > Eubalaena > Eubalaena glacialis. The sequence goes on along the minus strand of NC_083726.1, from coordinate 87,490,191 downwards.
TGCCATGGTTTATATTATTCCATGTGGCTGGATTTTACAGTCAAGGGCCCACTTTTAACTGTTCTAACCTAGGCAGGTAGCTTTAGTCATACTGGATTTTCACAATGGCAAGACACTGCAACTTAATATGGTTTTTCCACAAACAAGGGACTCTTCAGCTTATAGGGATAGACCAATATTCATAAGACCCTGAGCACATGGTTCATGAGTCTCACCTACTCTTCTATGATGGTTTAGTGCAGAAGACACAGAATACTCTACGAACCTTAAGTATCATGGGATTTATAATTGAAATTACCCTAAGGTGTGTTGATGCTGGTGTTTTCTTGATCTTAAGAGAAGTTGTCAATGGAAGAACTTTTTAAAATTGTGTCATGAATGTTGCATGGTTAATAGTGATTATAGTAATGCCACTGATTACATGATGTATGTACCCCAAATTCAGAAAGGTAAAAATAGGAAAAGAAAGATTTTAGAATTGATGAAATATATAGGTGTTTTGAAGATTATTGGACATACTGAAGGAACTAAAATTTCTCAGTGAGACCTCCTGAAAAAATTTACAGGACAATATAGGGCTGATCCACTGAGAAAGATACTACCTCTGATATAACACTTAAACTTATATTATAGCAAGAATCTATTGCCACTACCACACTGCTTTTCATACTCAGGAGACTGGAAAATAGACACTGAAATTCTACCCAAGAAAGCCACACATTTCCAAACTCTTTTTTTTGCAAGAAACACTGGCTAAGAGCCATAGGAAGATGACCTCTGCCTTATGTTTATTTATTTAGTCTCACAAGAGTTCACCTAATTGGTAGAACATAATTTGCATTAAGAATCCCAGCTGCATGTGAGTTTGGTGAGTGTAGATTGTAGCTTTCCAACTTCTCCAATTAAAATAAATATAGAATGGGGATTGAGTAGTGACTCTTCAATATTAAGTACCTTAAGTAAGAGTGAAAGTCTCAGAAGATGCTGAATAAGTGGGTCTTAGTGTGCAGGTTGTTGCATTTTAACCTTAAACTACCTGGGTGTATATATGGAGCACCAAGAGTGACTCAATAGATCCAGGTAGGTGTTACAGCCTTAATAAAGGGTTGTAACAGGGGAGGCGTAGATTATAGGGAGAAGATTGCCTGATGGGTGGTATTATCCATCTCAGGAGAATGAAAGCAGAAAAGATTTTATGAGCAATGATTTCTTTTCACACATCCAGAAGTTACTGATTTCATCTTTCTCAAGATGGGACATCTTAAAGACAAATGTTAGATGGATATCATAGGAAAACAAATGTCAGCTAGAATTGAAAGAGGAAGTAAAAGGAGGGCAGGTATTTAATCCCCAAAATGTTTAAGTTTATAGTTCAAGATATCTGGTGTTTATAGACTCCAGATATCTGGCAGACTGGTTGGCAACCTGACAGGATAAAACAAATACTTTTTTCTAACAAAGACAATATATTGTCTTTTAAAAATATATAGACTTTACTGATAAAATAGAATTTATTTTTTAGAGCAGTTTTAGGTTCAGAGCAAAATTAGGTGAAAGGTACATTTATTTCCTATATATGCCCTGTCCCTATGCATGCACAACCTCTCTTATTGTCAACATTTTTGATCAGAGATATAGATTTGTCACAACTTATGAACCTACAAGGACACATTCTTAATTACTCAAAGTCCATAGTTTACTTGAGGGTTCACTCTTGGCATTGTATATTCTATGGGTTTGAACAAACGTATAATGACATGTTTCCATCATTATGTATCATACAGAATACTTTTACTGCCTTAAAAATCGTCTACAATCTACATAGTCATCCCTCTCTCCCCTCAGCTCCTGGCAACCACTGATCTTTTTATTGTTTCCGTACTTTTACCTTTTTCAGAATGTCATATAGTTGGAACCATAAAGCATGTAGCCTTTTCAGATTGGCATGTTTTACTTAGTCATATGCATTTAAAATCCCTCCATGTCTTTTCATGGCATTAAAGCTCATTTCATTTTAGTGCTGAATAATATTTCATGTAGATAGTTTACCCATTCACCTACTGAAGGATGTCTTAGTTGCTTCTAAGTTTTGGCAATTGTGAATAAAGCTGCTATAAATATCCTTGTACAGGTTTTTGTGTGGGTATAAGTGTTCAGCTCATTTGGATAAGTACCAAGGAGTGTGACTGTTGGCTTGTATGGTAAGAGAATGTTTAGTTATGTTTAGAAACTGCCATGCTGTCTTCCAAAGTGGCTGTACCATTTTTGCATTCCCACGAGCAATAAATGAGAATTCCTCTTGCTCCAAATCCTTGTTGGCATTTGATATTATCAGTGTTCTGGATTTTTGCCATTCTAATAAGTATGTAGTAGTATCTCTTTTTTATTTTAATTTACATTTCTCTGATGTCATGATGTTGAGCATCTTTTCATATGCTTATTTGCCATCTGTTTATCTTCTTTGGTGAGGTGCCTGTTCAGATCTTTTGCCCATTTTTTAATCAGGTTATTTGTTTTCTTATTGCTCAGTTTTAAGGTTTCTTTGTATACTTTGGATATACAAAGTTCTTCATCACATGTTTTTTGCAAATATTTTCTCCCAATCTATAGCTTATCTTCTCATTCTCTTGATGTTGCCTTTCACAGAGGAGAAATATTTAACTTTAACAAAATGCAACTTATCAATTATTTCTTTCATGGATCCATAGATCATATTTTTCTTCTGGCTTCACTTAAGATTTTTTTCTTTATCTTGGTTTTCAGAGGTTTTAATATGAAATGCCTAGGTGTAGGTTTTTGATAATTTTGTTGCTTGGTGTTCTCTGAATTTCCTGGATCTGTGGTTTGTTTTCTGTCAGTAATTTTGGAAAATTCTCATTACTACTTCAAATATTTCCTCTGCTACGTTCTCTCTTTTTCTGGTATTCCAATCACACCTATGTTACTCCTTTTAAAATTGTCTTGCAGTTCTTTGTCGTTGTGTTCAGTTTCTTTTCTTTTCCTTTTCATTCTATTTCTTTGCATTTCAATTTGGGAAGTTTCTTTTGATTATCTTCAAGCACACTGATTTCTTGCCTCAGCCTTGCCCAGTCTACCAATGAATCCATCAAAAGCATTTTTAATTTTTATTACAGTGCTTTCGATTTCTAGTATTTGCTTTTGAATCTTTACTGGAATTTCCATCTCTCTACTTACAGTACACATCTGTTCTTACATGTTGTCTACTTTTTTTCATTGAAGCCCTTTAAATATTAATCATAGTTATTTTAAATTATCTTTCTAATAATTCAAACATCTGTATCATACTTCAGTCTAGTTTTACTGCTTGCTTCCTCTTTAGACTGTGCTTTTTTCTTGCCTTTTAACAAGCTATGTAATTTTTTGTTGGAGGATAGACATGATATGTTGGGTGATACAAACAGGTAAATAGGCCAATAGTGTGAGGTTTTATGTTAATCTGACTAGGAGTTTGGTTGTGTTTAATTTTTGCTGTAGCTCTAGGTGCCAGAGGCTTTCAATTCCTCTAGTGTCCTTCTATTTGTCTTCCCTGTTGACTTTGGGCTTCCCTAAGGTTCCTCTTCAGAGAGACTCTGTGTCTTGCGGCTCTTTCAGCTGTAATCCATTGTTATTATATTGGAGCCCCGTAAATGTGGTGAAGAGTCATGGAAGAAGAGAAACATTTTGTAATCTTTTGGTTAAATCTCCATTTTTAGTGGGACTGTGTTCCTGGGTCTTCACGGGTGTTTTATAGCCATTTCCCTCTCTTCAGTGAGACAGAAAGGCTAGAGGGGGCTACAGTGGTAGAAATGCCTTACCTTCAGGTGAAATAAGACTATGGGAAAGTCTTTCTGACTGGAGAATTGTCCTTTGTTAGGGAGAATGGACTGAGTGTGTTTTATAATGATTATCTTTTCTTTCCTAGCCAGACCCAGAAAGAATCTTGCTCTACTCTTCACCATGCATAGCTGGATTCCTGGTGGTAAAGCCCCCAGGATTTTCTCACTGTCACAGTAATCCATGCTCTTCAGTCTCCAACAATTTGTGAGAATTATCTGTGTCCCTAGTATGTTATAGGTCTGGTCTAGTCTGCATATCTCATCTATGAATCTTGGATTCATCTGTGTCTAGATTTCAGGGTGGTGATTTTCCGTGTGACCTCAGTTCTCAAATTAGTTAAGAAAAGTCATTGATTTTCAACTGTTCAGCTTATTCCTGTTATAAGAACAGTTTTTACGACTTCCAAGATCTTTACAGGTTGGAACTGAAACTGGAAGTCCCTCTGTTAGGCTTTTATGGGTAACATGGACAATTTATGGGATGAGAAATAGAATAGGGAGGGAGTTTTCAATATTGGAGAGAGTAGTCCCAGATTTTTTATTTAATTTAATTTAATTTAGTTATTTATGGCTGTGTTGGGTCTTCATTTCTGTGCAAGGGCTTTCTCTAATTGCGGCAAGTGGGGGCCACTCTTCATCGTCGTGCGTGGGCCTCTCACTATCGTGGCCTCTCTTACTGCAGAGCACAGGCTCCAGACGCACAGGCTCAGCAATTATGGCTCACGGGCCCAGCCGCTCCACGGCATGTGGGATCTTCCCAGACCAGGGCTCGAACCCGTGTCCCCTGCATTGGAAGGCAGATTCCCAACCACTGCGCCACCAGGGAAGCCCTCAGATTTTTTTTTTGATTGAGGTGCTGCTTGGAAGTATTTCAGTATATTTTGGAGGCAAAATCAACACTACCAATCAGGTTGATCATAACAAGACATTAGCATTGACCATAGCTTCATGAAGGTGGAAGCAAAGAAAATTCTCATCTTCTCCTTAAAAATGAGATAATTATACCTTGCAGGACCATCATCATTATTGTTAAGCTCAAATGGCTAAGAGATTAAAAACTGGGGAAATGTTAGAAGGGGCACTTATTCCCTATTCCTGTTTCCTTCCAGGCAGCTCCATTAGATTTATACTCTGGATCTATCTTTACCTTCTCACTCTTCTCTAGAGCTGGAACACAACTTACCCTTGATGATTTTGGGAGAGGAACCAGGCATGCACACATCCATCCTTTTACTGTTCTTGAAAACCAGTTACCTGTAAATTGTACCCATTCTGTTCTGCTCCTCTAAGCTGTTTAAAGTGTCAGGCCCCACCTGGGGAAGCCTGCAGTGTCCTGTGTAACTCTGTAACTCTGACAAGTCTGCCTATTTTGGTTTAGTAATTAAAAATTCTATATTACCTCACACTTAAGCTGTCTCATACAACCTAGGCTCTATCAGTAATAAAAGGATTATTTTGATTTTCATTTTATTGACTTTTTTTTTTTTAATGTTCAGCTCCATGCTAAATAGCATTTATTTTTAATGTCCATTTACAAGGAAGACTACAATCAGAATAATTCTGTGGAGGAAACAAATAACATTTCCCCTATAGAGAAGGCAAAAAAAAAAAAAAATTCCACTTAGAGTCTGGAAATATTTATTGCTGTCTCTAACTGCAAGTGTGGTGTTTTTTTTTTTTTTTAACATCTTTATTGGAGTATAATTGCTTTACAATGGTGTGTTAGTTTCTGATTTATAACAAAGTGAATCAGCTATACATGTACATATATCCCCATATCTCCTCCCTCTTGCATCTTCCTCCCACCCTCCCTATCCCACCTCTCTAGGTGGTCACAAAGCACCAAGCTGATCTCCCTGTGCTATGTGGCTGCTTCCCACTAGCTATCTATTTTACATTTGGTAGTATATATAAGTCCATGCCACTCTCTCACTTAGTCCCAGCTTACCCTTGCCCCTCCCTGTGTCCTCAAGTCCCGTATTTATTTTTCTCTTTCTGACTTACTTCACTCTGTATGACTATTCAAATAGTTTTAGATTTACAGAAGAGTTGGACAGGTAGTATAGATAGTTCCTATAACCTGACACAGTTTCCCCATTCTTAACATCTTATATTACCATGGTAATTTTGTCACAACTAAGAAACAAACATTGGTAGATAATTAGTAACTACATCCTAGGCTTAATTTAGATTTCATTAGTTTTTTTCTCTAATGCCCTTTTATTGTTCCAGGATCAAATTTATCATCAATTGGTCTAGAACAATTAGACCTTTGTTTTTTATAACTTTTATAGTTTTGAGGTGGTTGAATATTTTGTATATAAGATGTTATGGAAAAACCCAAATGAACTTTTTGTCCAACCAAATAGAATGGTCAGTTTGAATGTGTATGCTGTTTCTCTCATAGTTAGAAAAAGATTATGGGTTTGAGGAAGAATATCATAGAGGTGAAGTGCTGCCCTCATCACACCAGACTGGGGTGCATGCTATCAACATGACTTATCACTGATAATATAAACCTTGATAACCTGGCCAAGGTAGTGTTTTCCAAGTTTAGCAAAACTGTAAAGTTACTCCTTCCACTCCTTTTTTCCATAATGTGATTGTTGGAAACAAGTCACTGTACAGTTCACACTCAACAGGAGATACTTAACAATTTTTGGTCTAACTTGAAATTATAACATAGGCAGAGCAGAGAGTTGATATTTATCAGACCCCATGCAACCTCAGCATTAGTAAATATTCACCTGCAGGGTTAGTTATGAGAACAGATCCACTAAGTGGATAGAAAGGGCATCATGGTGAGATGAAAAAGAGTGGGTTTCATGGCCAGGGATTTCTCTGAGGTGGGCAACCAGCCAGAGAGTGGCAATTGGTGCAAAACAGGGTCTGAAGGCTAGAACTAAGGGAAGAGACAATATGTTCCCACCGGAGGATTTTTAGTACTTTGAGCATCAGCTAAGGAATACAGCATTTGACCAAACCCACACCAGGTAATCAGTTCCTCAGTGAGTTCCACAATTGAAAAATAAACCAATTTTCCTGTTTTGATTTGTATGAAAACTCAATGTTCCTTTGCTTGTTTTACCACATGCATGTGTGACTAATTGATGGTAAGGAAAAACCAAATTAACTTTTAAGGGCAACCTCAGCCCCTGGGTCATCTTTGTTAAGGAAAGACAAATGGTAAGTGAAAAGACAAATTAAAAGCCTTCTTCTGTAAACAAAGTTTTCTCACTTTAAATCAAATACCAAGGAAATTAATTTAATTTTGTGCTGTTTTCATCCTAAAGCTCTTACACTCAGTGGGTTATTGCTACTATAAAACTGACATTATTAACAGTTTCTTTAATCCATAAAAAAAAAAGGTGGGTCACTGGCTTGTTTGCTAGTTGTAGAATTTTTATTTTATCATCTTATTCTTTTCCAACTAAAATGACCTTAATTTTTATACTTTTACTTTAAACATCAGATAAACTTTTAAAATTTACATTTGTCAAAAAGTGTGTCTGAAAAGGACAGCTTCATAGACAACAGTTGAAAAATCACTCATATTTCAAGATAACAAGTGAATAGTTGGGGGCTAAACCTTGATACATTAAATTCTCTGGACCTGCTAATATTTTCTTAGATTTTTTTTCTATTTTATTCCTCATGTTTTGATAAAGATAATTATATACACATATATGACTTTCTTTATGCTTAGTTTAACTTTCTTTATTATATAAGTAATTCATGTCCGTTGTGCAAAGTTGAAAAACAGAATACTAAAATGGAGACTATCCTGAAGCTATTTATTTTCAACAAATATTTGTGAAGCATCTATTATTGGCACTCCTCTAAGTGCTAGAGTTGTAAAACAGAAAAATCCATGCCCTCATGGAGCTTTCATTCTACTGGAAAAAGACAGAGAAAAAAAGTAAAATATGTGGTGTTTTAAAGGATGTAATATGTGCTATGGGAAAAAAGAAAAGCCAGGAAGGAAGAATGGGAGTGCGTGGGGAAAGAGTACATATTAAAATAGAGCTTTGAGGGAAACCTTACTTAAAAACTGACATTTGAGCAAAGAATTGAAGGAGTTGAGGGAGAGAACCAAGTGTTAGCCTGGAGCAAGAGCTTTCTAGGGAGAGCAAACAGTAAGTACAAAGGCCCTATAGCAAGGCTTTTACTGAGGTGAGTTAGTTGACAAGCATTTGAGGGGTTTAAGCAGAGGAGAGATTTAATGAGTTAACTATTCAAAGGATCACCTTGGTTGCTCTGTGAGAACAGACACAGGGTAAGGATGAAGGCAGAGAAACCAATTTTATGGCTCTTGACAGGGGTTGTAGCTTGGGGGTGCTGAGAAGTGCTTGGATATTAGCTGTATGCTGATGATGGAACCAACAAGGTATCCAGAGGATTAAGAGAAGTCAATTAGTATGCTTAAAGGTTTGGTCTGAACAACCGGAAAAGTGAAATTGCAATTTACCAAGATGAGAAAGATTGCAAGGGAAGTGGATTTAGAGCAAAGATCAAGAGTTTGATTTATCAACGTATGTTCTTATTTCCTTCAGGTTTTCTTTCTTTACGTTTTTAGTTTTTATGAGTAATATCCTTTTCACCAATAAAATAATGTTATTTCAAATACAATTATTTTTTAGCTGTAGCACGGGGAGAAATTCAATATGATTATAGTTAATCAACACAAAACAGTATTTATTCTGCTGGAAATTTGTGAGCCCATAAGTGAGTGACAAAAACTCATTTTATTTTAAATAATACTTTATAAAGTCTGAACATGCATTCTATTATTTTATGTCTAACATTTCAGCAAAATTAAAGAAACTAAAGATCACAGGAAAATCTGCCTGTGGATACTGGTGGAGATGAGGTTCAGTGCCAGCTCTCATGACTTCTACATTTTTTGCTTTTACAATAAATCATACTATTCTTCCAACAGTATCCTTTTTGGTCTATAATAATGATCAGACAAGTATCTCTAGTTTATTTTTAGGTGATGATTTCTTTTTGTAAAATTATTGTTTATTTATTTATTTTTATTGGAGTATAATTGCTTTACAATATTGTGTTAGTTTCTGCTGTACAGGGAAGTGAATCAACTATATGTATACATATATCTCCTCCCTTTTGGACCCCCCTCCCTTCTCCCATCCCACCCATCTAGGTCATCACAGATTACTGAGCTGAGCTCCCTGTGCTATACAGCAGGTTCCCACTAGCTACCTGTTTTACACATGGTAGTGTATTTATGTCAAACCTAATCTCCCAGTTCATCCCACTCTCCCCTTCCCCCCATGTCCACACATCCATTCTTTATGTCTGCCTTTTTATTCCTGCCCTGCAGATATGTTCATCTGTACCATTTTTCTAGATTCCACATATATGTGTTAATATATGATATTTGTTTTTCTTTTTCTGACTTACTTCACTCTGTATGACAGACTCTATGTCCATCTTCATCTCTACAAATGACTCAATTTCATTTCTTTTTATGGCTGACTAATATTCCATTATATATATGTACCATATCTTCTTTATCCATTCAACTGTCAATGGATATTTAGGTTGTTTCCATGTCCTGGCTATTGTAAATAGTGCTGAAATGAACATTGGGGTACATATGTCTTTTTAAATTATGGTTTTCTCGGGGCATATGCCCAGTAGTAGGATTGCTGGGTCATATGGTAGTTCTATTTTTAGTTTTTAAAAATTTTTTTTTATTGGGGTATAATTATACAATGTTGTGTTAGTTTCTACTGTACAGTGAGGTGAAGTAGATTTCCCTGTGTTATACAGCAGGTTCTCATTAGTTATCTATTTTATACATATTAGTATGTATATGTCAATCTCAATCTCCCAATTCATCCCACCTCCTCCCCTTCCCCCCTTGGTGTCCATGCATTTGTTCTCTACATCTATGTCTCTATTTCTGCCTTGCAAACCAGTTCATCTGTACGATTTTTCTAGATTTCATATATATGTGTTAGCATACGGTATTTGTTTCTCTCTTTCTGACTTATTTCACTCTGTATGACAGTTTCTAGATCCATCCACTTCACTACAAATAACTCAGTTTCATTTCTTTTTATGGCTGAGTGAGTAATATTCCATTGTATATATGTACCATATCTTCTTTATCCATTTGTCTGTTGATGGACATTTAGGTTGCTTCCATGACCTGGCTATTGTAAACAGTGCTGCAATGAACATTGGGGAGCATGTGTCTTTTTTGAATTGTGGTTTTCTCTGGGTATATGCCCAGGAGTGGGATTGCTGGGTCATATGGTAGTTCTATTTTTAATTTTTTAAGGAACCTCCATGCTGTTCTCCACAGTGGTTATATCAATTTACATTCCCACAGACAATGCAAGAGGGTTCCCTTTTTTCTGCATCCTCTCCAGCATTTATTGTTTGTAGATTTTTTTAATGATGGCCATTCTGACCTGTGTGAGGTGATACTTCATTGTAGTTTTGATTTGCATTTCTCTAATAATTAGTGATGTTGAGCATCTTTTCATGTACCTCTAGGCCATCTATAGGTGATGACCTTTAATTCTACAGCATTTATGCTTGGTTCATTTTTCGGTCAACTAAAATAAACTTTTTTGTGATGGTCATATGGTATATTTTCTGAGTTCTTGTATTATTGAGAATTTTTTTTAAGTATGAAAATACAAGATTTTACATTCACCTTTCCCCACGCTCCTGCCGCCTCAGCCCATCCTGCTCCTTATCCCATAAATAATCTGAGCTCTGTGCCTTGGGGGAGGACTATTTGATATTTGTTCTCCTCTCTCCTCACTTGGTTGCCTCGTGAATAAACCTTTTCTCTGCTGCAGACCTTTGCATCTCAGCATTCAGCTTGCTGTGCGTCAGTCACTTGATCTTACAAAGCCCTAACTTCATGAGGGAAGTCAGTGTCAGAGCACTCAGACTACCTGCATGAACACAGAGAAACAAACACCAAAAATCTGGCCATGACATGGAGAAATGAAAGGAAAGTGGGAAAAGAATCCAGATAAAATCCAGCATGAAGGATGCTTCTACACCATGATCACCATCCACAATCACTTATTCATAGACTGACCAGAAAATTTGTTGTCGAAACTGGGATACATCTGAAAGTGAAAGGGGAGGCTGTTAATTGTTATGGTAAGGACAGCTACCCTATTGATGGAGCGTTCCTTGCATGCAGGGATTGTGTTACATGTTGGGATTTACAAAGAGGACACAGTGTATTTTCTTCCATACAAGGCTAAAATTTAGTTGGGGAGAGAAGATATTTACAAAAAATAAACACACCATGAGGCAGCTAAATCAGGCCGTGCCGTGTGGCATGCAGGATCTTAGTTCCCCACATCTGACTGGGGATCAAACCCATGTCCTCTGCATTGGGAGTGCAGAGTCTTGACCACTGGACCAGCAGGGAAGTCCCTAGTGCCTAGATAAATCTCGACTTGAATTTGGGAAGGCACTGAAGAGCACTGAAAGCTGGTACTTTCGTGGTCTGAAATTCAGGAGACCCTTGCCATCCCTTTCTGTATCACCAATTTCTTTATGTGGTTGGACAGCAGAGTACACATACAGGTGAGAAGAAGCAAGAGTGAAAGCTGAATGGATTAGCCAACTGAATGAAGGGAGGTGAAAGCCCTTGGCAAGGGGCAAGGGGACCAGCTCTCTTCCCTCAGAGGCCTCACTGGAGTTGTTCAGGTCTCATTGGTGAGAACTCAGATATATGGCCATACTGGCTGCAAGCAGATATAAAAACTGAGAAATTCTGTGGTATGTACTTACAGTGGAATATTATTCAGCCTTAAAAAGGAATGAAATTCTGATACAACACAGATGAATCTTGAAAACATTAAGTGATGGAAGCCAGACACAAAAGGACAAATACTGTATGATTCCACTTACATGAGAAGACGGCTGGATTCTCCTATCGGCTCCTGAAATCTGTTTCATTATCACATGTCATACAAGGTCGAGAAAACGTGACTGTACACTCATGAAAGGATGGGAGTGGCAAAGGCATCTCTGCAAGAAGGAAGCTTCCCTCCCAAGCTCGTGGCACAAAAGAAGGATATGGAGCAGGAAGATGTGTCTGAGATGGGACAGTAGAAGGATGCATCTGCCTCCACCGTCAGTCCTTTGCTCCAGGCTGTGCAACCATCCCTGTTCTTCAGGGATTATGGAAGCCGTGATTGATGACATCCAAATTTACATTTGAAATCTTCAGCAGCTCCAAGGAACAAACCTAAGACATTCAGTCAGCTGTTGTCAATATTTAATTATACCCACCTCATTCTCTGTATGCTATTCAGCCTCCTTAGTTACGCTCTCCTAAGTGTGAGAAAGTTCACAGGGCAGCATTGGGGAGGCAGGCTTATGTCATCTTCCCTAAGTGCTTCAGAGGTTAACTCTGAAATGTCAGGAGCATTGTGGGCAAATTGCAGAAAAAGCTAGAGAGGCCCTCTACCAGCATCCAAGATCTGTGCCAGTGGTTTTCTGAAGAGGCGTTGGGGTTTGCAGGTGGGATACAGAGTCACCTGGGGAGCTTTCTCAAAGTACACGTGCTGACTCCTTCCCCCAACCCCCTGGAGATGGATCTTGTCTCACCACCAGCCAGGTTGAAAATCACTGATCTGGGTTGTTAGGAAAGAGCTTCATTAAATTTAGCATGTGAGGCTGTGGATAACCCCATCTCTGTTTCTGAGAAACAACTGTTTACTATTCTAGCACTCTGGAAACCTGGCAACCAGATAAGGGAGGCTGGCAACCCTGAACTCCTGAAGCTTCTGTGCAGCTGCCCTGTAAGGGACCCCTGTCCTGAGGGCTCCCACCTGCCCAGCTTGGTGTTCAAGTTAGGAGGAGTACAAAACCGAGAACTTTGCAGGACCCAAAAGGGCAGCTGGGCAACCTACTTTTGATGATCCTGAGGATTATTAAGAAAGGAAATTCCACAAAGTCCATGTAACTTTCAGAAAGTATTTTGTTCCATTGCTTGCTTTCTTTGTCCCTCCGATTATATTTCTGGATTTCCTTCCTTACGATTCTGTGTCTGGAACTGAATAGCAATGAAATGAAAGTGATTGTCCTAAAGAGATATTCCTGGATGCAAAAATGGATTACTAAATGGGTTACTAAAAGTCCCTGCTGCCACCCATGGGATGATAATCTTGATGGAATTGCAGGAGGATTTGAAAGACAGTTGGAGCCCTGGCTACTCAGAGGGGGACTTTTTATCCTACTGTCTCTTATTCTAGGGAAAAGGTGATGTGGGTTACTGCTACCTAGGTATTTGGACTGAATTTGTTGCTGAACACTGAGAAGTTGCCTTGCTCACACTTTCATTTTGTATTTATTTATTTTTATTGAAGAATAGTTGATTTACAATGTTGTGTTAGTTTCAGGTGTACAGCACAGTGATTCAGTTATATATATATCTTATAACTATATACTTCCATTATAGTTTATTACAAGATATTGAATATAGTTCCCTGTGCTATACAGTAGAACCTTGCTGTTTATCTATTTTATATTTAGTGGTGTGTATCTGCTAATCCCACTCTCCTAATTTATCTCTCCCCCCTCTTCCCCTTTGGTAACCATAAGTTTGTTCTCTATGTCTCACACCTTCTTTTTGAAACATTTGCTGCAGGCAAAGCCTTCTGCTTAGATGCCCTTCTTCTAAATCACACACATGCTAAAATGGGACTCCAGGCACCGGAAGGAATGGAAAATGATGACGTGGGACACCTGTTCACAGCCAGTGCTATACAAGCTGAATGGACTGGAGCTAAATGAGTATGACGCCATCGTGGACATAGAATGTAATGATGTTGCCTGTTATTCCCTGCTTCAAGTGTCCTGTCTAAGGAACCTACTTGTTAAGGAGAAAATAAAATAAAGCTTTAGTTCATCACCATTTGATTTTGGAAATGCACTCTGGAAGAGGATAGAGTTTACTCACTTAAAGGGGGAGCCATTCTTTCCACTGAAGGCCAATACCGGTCCTGTGGGAGTCCATCAAGAAGTTCTTGGCACAACATCAGAAGCCACCGTGGGAGAACCACGGAGCCAGGCCATGTGCCTTCCCATCTGCTACGAGGCTCCGGTCCTGGGCTGCCGGTCCCTGACTGCATGACATTAATCTACGCTGCCCCTTGCACCTGCCCTTTTCCCTCCCACCCGCCCCCCTCCAACTGGGTGATTCCAGAGATTCCCTCTCCCTCACTTCAGAACACTGGATGTGCACGTGTATGCACGTGCACACACACACTTTGTCTCTCTTTGCCCAGTTGCTTTGCCATTGCAGAATCATCGCTGCATCACACCATGTCTGAGTTTAGCCATGTATCCCACGTGATAACCCCGCCCCCAACTCCTCTCCTGGTTCTACTTCCCTGGTACTGATTGTGGAAAGGAAAGACTCTCATCTTATCACCCACGTCCTGCCAATGTACCTCCCTCTCCTCCCCACCACCTCGTGCCTTCCACGTGTCCATGACACCCTATGCAATCAGGGGGAATGTTTTGAAGGTCAAGGAACATATCTGATCCATCTTTAACTCCCAATGAACTAGTGTGTGATAAACTACTGTGTGTTTGATGAACAGAGTCAAATATATGATACACTTATTAATAGTTCAACAGGGACTTCCCTGGTGGTCCAGTGGTGAAGAATCCACCTTACAATGTGGGGGATGTGGGTTTGATCCCTGGTCAGGGAACTAGGATGCCACCTGCCACGGGGCAACTAAGCCCGTTAACCACACCTACTGAGCCCGCGTGCCTCAACTAGAGAGCCTACGTGCTGCAAACTATAGAGCACACACACCCTGGAGCCTGCGTGCCACAACTAGAGAGAGAAAATCTGCATGCCACAGCTAGAGAGAAGCCTGCACACCGCAATGAAAGATCCCGCATGCCTCAACAAAGATCCCATGTGCTGCAACTAAGACCCGATGCAGCCAAAAATAAATAAAATAAATAAATAAATAAATAGTAGATCTTAAAAAAAAAAAAAAAGTTCGACCAAAAAAAAAAAAAAATTCAAGGCCAATTTGGTTGGATATAAAATTTTTAATCACAATCTTACCATTTAAAAATTCTACAGATGTTATATTGACTTCTTTGCAAAGGATAAATTGGATACAAGTTTGACTCTTTTGTTTGTATGTGTGTGTGTTTTTTTTTGGCTTGAATACACATAGAATTTTCTTTATTTAGAGATACAAAATTGCCAGTATACTTTGAAATTTGGTCTTTTAAAATTAAATTTGACTGGAATTCAGTGATTTCTCTCATTCTGCACTTAATATAGAAATTTCATCACAGGAATTTTTCTTCTGTTCAGTTTTTTATTGTTACCTTTTTTTCTTCAATAATCTGATGCATTATTCAGACCCATGTTCTGGGATTATCACAGCTAAGCCTCATTGTGTTTTCTTTCTGTTAGTTTTACTATTTATGGGAGAACTCACAAAATTTGCCCTCTGTGGAACAACTAAAAATTTTTTGCAGTATTAATTTTATTCTTTGTTCACTCTTTTGAAGTTTTTAATTTCATTACTGCATTTATAATTTCTTTGCAGTAGGTTTTTAGGGAAAACTTTAATAAACTCATGAATTATTACTTTGGACCTAGAAGATATAGGACAAAGAATCCAGTGGCCACTGCTTAAACTGGTAAATATTTAGCCTCCTTCACACTATCCACCCCCACATACAAAACTTGCAAGTCCCTAAGGCAAAAAAAAAATTGAAAAAAAATCCCAAACAGTTATATGATCAGTAGTAGAAAAGGCCCATATCTACTAACAAGATCCATTAATCTTGCTAAGATTTATACCTTCCACAGACAGTAGCTGAAGAACAAATGCAGGTCTGCATGGAGGAGCATATGGTGAGCCTTTCCAAGGCCTGCTCACCACCTTATCTCTAAGAGCTGCAGAGTGATTTTATACTGCTTTACAAAACTGGCAGAATGAGGACCTGGGAAAAGGTCTTATTCTCTTTTGGTTTTCTCTGCCGACAGTCTTTTATTAAAGAGAAATCTGTAACAGACTTTTCCCCCAAACACTTGAAAATCAAAAATTGAAAGTTTGCACAGAAAATTTGAGAAAAATCTTAGAGCTGACTCAACTATTTGATTAGCTGATTTCAGAAATAATATTTTATTTATATTTTAAAAACAGATTTCACACATATTAGAAAGAGGTGACTAGCCATACAGTTCAGTCAAAGAAAGTGTTTCTACCATGTTATAACCCTGCTTCTCATCCATCTCCTATTTATCTAATGCTGCATGATTTTCATTTTCTTTCCTTAGGGCTTTCTGTTCCTGTTTCTAGGAAGCTATATATTTGCTGATTCAACTGAGAATGCCAAATACTTTTCTAAAATCTTCTATACATTTTCTATTTTGGTTCTCTTTTCCCTATCTGTATCATTTGGTATGTTTTTGTTTTACTCATCCTCAATAACAAATCTATTGAGCATGAGAATTTGCCAAGGCAGTGTTTTTGCAGAGCGTTCCAATGAATTGCCTTGGGTGCCCTTCTGTCTACTTGGCTGAATCAATTCCCTACTCATTCTACAGCTGGAAGGCAGATAATTTGGCTACCTCCTGGCTCAGTATCCAACAGTCTTTCATTTGTTTTAGCTTTTCTGGCCTAAAATAAGATGATCTACCTTCACTATCTGAACAGATGAGATGAACAAAACGCCATAACTTCCAGTATTCACTGCTACCACATGGCTTCCAAATTTGCCCTCATGTACCACTCTTTATTTATGGGGACTGCACATTCCAAGCTGTAATGTTCCACTACATGTCTCATACATAATCTTACATATTGCCATTTTTCCAATTGTCACCATCCCTGAGGGCTTGTGGAAAGAGAAGCCCAGGACCTTGACTGTCTCAAAATCAACCTCCGTGAACTAAAGGAACAGTTGCCTTTTTCTAAACACTTTGGTGCCTTCCAAAGCTGTGTGACCCTCTCTTGTTGCTGCCACTGCCACTACCACACACTTGGGCACCTATTTTTGCACACAATTTTGACATAGCCATCACTTGTAAAATGTGTCAAAATAGTCTTCTAAGTGTGGGTAAATTTGATGATTGCCTCAATAAACTGTGGCAGAAGCCAAGTTGCTGAGAATCCCATGGGGGGCCCTTTGGCTCTTTTGTTTTTGACACCACATCTCTCCAAATCAGAGAACCATGTAGCATACACTCCTTAGAACTGACATCTACATGTGTAATTCCCCAATCTATCTTTCCAACTGGAGACATTTTGGGCAGGGGCTGAGTCAGGGCTTCAGATGTTTTTAATCCTTCATTGTCCTCCCTAAAATTTACCAATAAAAGAATGCTGAAATTCGGGCAGCAGAGACTTATGGTCTTTAGATTCATACTTTAAATGGTAGTGAGAGCCAGATGTTCTACTTTGCTTAGTCTAGCCCCTGTTCATCAGCAATTTCACATTAGCTTCCTTCTGTCTAGTACTTTCCTCCCTCCCTCCTTCCCTCCATTCCTTCCTTCCTTCCATTTCTTTCATTGTAGTAGGACCTTTGTTTTCTTTTCCAGTTTATATAATATTTTCAACCAATAAACATGATGCTCTTATACAAGTTTATAATAATAACATTAGCAACTCAAGTTTGCAAAGAGTTGCCAAAAGGTTTGCTTATTTGTTTTTAATTAGATCCTCAGGTTTTGCAGATAAGCCAACAAAGGCTCAGAATAAAATATTTGAATAGAATTCACATGGTTAGAAATTTTCAAAGTTAAAATTAAACCCAGAATGTATCATTTTTAAATTATTTTTTTCTAGTTTTAGTGAGATATAATTGACATAACATTGCATAAGTTTAGGGTGTATGTCCAACCCAATGATTTGATATATATATGTATTGCAAAATGATTACCACAACAAGTTTAGTTAACATCCATCACCTCATATAGCCACAAATTTTTTTCTTGTGATGAGAACTTTTAAGATTTACTCTTTTAGCAACTTTCAAATATACAATACAGTATGACCATAGTTATCATGTTGTACATTACATGCCCCAAAATTATTTTTCTTATAACTGGAAGTATGTAACTTTTGACTACATTCACAATTTCTCCCACCCCCCCATCCCCCACCTCTGGTAACCACAAATTTAACCTCTGCTTCTGTGAGTTTGATTATTTTAGATTCCTCATACAAGTGAGATAAAGCAGTATTTGTCTTTCTCTGTCTGACATTTTAATTAGCATAGTGCCCTCAACGTTCATCCATGTTGTCACAAATGGCAGGATTTCCTTCTTTTTGATGGTTGCATAGTATTATATAAATTCTTCTTTTATCCATTTTCACTACCCATTCATTTGTCAGTAGACACTTAGGTTGTTTCCATGTCTTGGCTATTGTAACTAATGCTGCAATAAACATGGAGGTGAACATGTCATATCTCTTTGACAAAGTGATTTTGCAGAATTGGAACTGCTGGATCATATGGTAGTTCTATATTTCATTTTTTGAAGAACCTCCATACTGTTTTCCATAGTGGCTGTACCAATTCATGTCCATCTTTAAATTTTCTATGTATGGTATCAAGTCATCTGCAAAAGGTAACAGTTTTACTTCTTCCTTTCCAAACTGGATGTCTTTTATTTCTTTTTATTGTCTGCTTCCTCTACCCATTTTTAAATTGTATTCTTTGTCCCTCTGTCTCTCTTTCTTTCCTGTTAACTTTGCAATTACTGAATTCTGATCAATTACCTGGTTTTGGGTGGTGTTATGAGGTTTCATCTTCTGATGTCTTCCTAGTTATCTGAAACAAAAGGCAACTCAGTGGTGACTTTCAATGTTCCACAAGGTAATAAGTGTACACAATGATCAGGTTTTTACTGTACCCTTTCATGTTTATTCTCAGGTATGTTGGCTAACTTCCACTATTTCCCAAGGGAATATTAATTATTTATTACTAGGTATCTTCTAATGAGAACTCTTTTGCCTAAAGACAGCTGAGTCCCAGATCTTATGATTTCATTTGCCTCTGGCAGAAATTATGTAACTTTTTACTAAGTTTTCTTTCCAGAAACACTTCCATTTTGTGTGGGAATATCCCCCACAGTGACTATTCTCTGGTCCAAGATTTTTCTACTGGGTTTATCTCACATCAGGTAGTTTCCTCTTTTCTGATGTGTGTTGAGACCCTAACTTGGATGAAATCACTACTCTTTTGCATTCCTAGTTTCTTGGACCAGTAGAATCAATATCACCTGTGAATTTGTATAACATGCAAATTCTTAGACTCCACCTCAAACCTGTTGAGTAAGAAACTCTTGGGGTGGTGTCAGGTAATCTGCATTTTAACAAGTCCTTCAGGTGATTCTGAAGTGTGCTAAAGTTTGTAAATGCTCACTCTCCCAGGGCATTTCAACTTTGTTGGAGGTAAAAAAAAGAAGGAAGCTGGCTGGAAGGATAAACATTTTAAAAAAGTGGTCTCAGGGTTTTTGATATGCTAGTCTTATTTAATAATCATGACTCCAAACTGCTTCCCTTTTTTCAGCTTTAGGACTCTCCCATATTACCAGCGAGCCTTGTTCTTAGTAGCTGTCTGTCAATTTGTTGTGTCATTAGCATTTCCAGAGTTATTTTACATTGGATAGGTTTTCATCTACTAGGGAAATAGAGATTATGATAGACCATCATGATGAAATTTGGTGAGAGGAAGTATTTTTGCACATAGTTTTCTCTCCTCTGTAAAATATGGGGACATGTTCCATCAGAGGCATCACAAACCAAGTTATATCTGGTTGACATCTGTTTTTTATCACTACATAATCTAATGATACAGAATTAGTGGGAAATATCTTTACCTGCTTGTTAGCCATTCTTTTATTCTTGCAGTATTTATGTTTGCTTTTGCAATGAAGAAAAGTTAAATTGTCTTAAATCTCTTAATCTTCATATGGACCTTTAATGACAAAGGTAAATTTTTCAAATAAGAAGTCTAATAAGCATTTTTAATTAGAAATTTTAATTCTAATGGCATGAACCTCTTTTTAGACTGGTGGAGAACAACTTGTTCAGCCAGTTGGTTTCGTGTTGAATACACAAAGTATACAATTATAACCAAGCAACACACACACAAAACCAGAAAAATTGAATTAATAGATAAAAAAATACAGCCACCAGCCCAAGCTGAGGACTCTGCATGGGTGCATCTTATATCTTTTTTACCTTCCTTGTTTCTTTTTCTTACTGGTTTTCTACCACTTGCAACATAATGTCTTGGAACAAGAAAATAAAAACAGTTGCTCCCAAATATACTGCTTTTTATGTATCAGAAAAACAATGTGCGAAAAAAATTTTAATTGGTAATGCTTAAACACAGTGTTCTGCAAATTGAAAGAAATGCCTATAGGAACTTTCTGTTAAGTCATCTCTATCTGGAAATACCACTGTAATTGTTGGGTAACCTAGAGCCTGTCTCATACAAAAGGTTTATTCTATGAAAGTTATGTTTTAGCTTTTAAATCATTTGGGGCTGAAAAAAATTACATTTGCTAAAGGATGTCCTTCATGTTAAAGGGAAATGATAACAGTCCAAAATTCATATCTAAATGAAGGAATAAAGAGAACCAAAAATGGTAAATATGTGGATAAATGTAAAAGAATATGTGTTCCTTATTCTTATAATTTACTTGAAAATAATTGTCTGTTTAAAGCAAAAATAATAACACTGTAAAAATAATGTTTCTAACAATATAGAGGTAAAGGTGATGACAGCAGTTACACAAAATTTGAGTAGGTGAATAAATGGAAGTATACCATTAATATGTGAATTTATCAAATTTGTGAAGTGAGGGATGTAAAGTATGTGGTAAGCTGAATAATGGTCTCCCAATCATATCCACATCATAATCCACAGAACCTGTGAATATGTAACCCTATATGATAAAAGAGACTTTGCAAATGTGATTTAGTTAAGGATCTTGAGATAGGGAGATTATCTTGGATTATGTGGGTGGGCCCGATGTCCTTATCAGAGGGAGACAGGAGGATCAGAAAGCAGAGAGAAAGGTATAAGGATGGAAGCAGAAATTAGAGAGGACAGAAGATTGTTGACTCTCAAGATGTAGGAAAGGACCACAAACTGCAGAACTAGTTGGTCTATAGAAGCTGGAAAAGGCAAGGAAATAGATTCTTCTCTAGAACCACCAAAAGGAATGCAGGCCTGACAACACTTGATTTTAGAACAGTAAAACCAACCTCACACTTTTTTTTTGATTGAAATATAGTTGATTTACAATATTATATTAGTTTGAAGTGTACAGCATAGTGATTCACTGTTTTTAAAGATTATACTCCATGAAAGTTATTACAAGATAATGGCTATAATTCCCTGTGCTCTATGATATATATATACCCTTGTTGCTTATCTATTTTGTATATAGTAGTTTGTATCTCTTCATCCCCTACCACTGATTTGCCCTTCTCCCCTTCCCTCTCTCCATGATAATCACTAGTTTGTTTTCTATATCTGTGAGTCTGTTTCTGTTTTGCTATATACTTTCATTTGCATTATTTTTTAGATTACACACATGTGATTTCATACAGTATTTGTCTTTCTCTGTCTGACTTATTTCACTAAGCATAATATTCTCAAGGTCCATCTACATTGCTGAAAATGACAATATTTCATTCTTTTTATGGCTGAATAATATTCCATTGTGTATATATATATACACAATGTGTATATATATATACACATATATATATACATATACATACATATATATACACATATATATACATATATGAGACATCTTCTAAATCTAATCATCTGTTGATGGACAACTGGGTTGCTTCCATGTCTTTGCTATTGTAAATAGTGTTGTAATGAACATTGGGGTGCATGTATCTTTGTGAATTAGCGTTTTTGCTTTTTTCTGGGTATATACCCAGCAGTGGAATTGCTGAATCATATGGTACTTCTATTTTTAGTTTTTTGAGGAAACTCCATACATTTTTCCATAGTGACTGCACCAATTTACATTCCCACCAACAGTGTAGGAGTATTCCCTTTTCCCTACATCCTCTCCAACATTTGCTATTTGTAGACTTTTTGATGATGAAAGCCATTCTGTCAGGTTTGAGGTGATATCTCATTGTTTTGATTTGTATTTCCCTAATAATTAGTGATATTGAGCATCTTTTCATGTATGTGGTAGCCATCTGCATGTATTGTTTGGAAAAAATGTCTATTTAGGTCTTCTGCTCATTTTTTGATTGGGTTTTTTTTTTGATATTGAATTGTATAAGCTGTTTATATATTTTGGGTATTAACCCCTTATCAGTCATATCATTTGCAAATATTTTCTCCAATTCCATAGGTTGACTTTTCCCTTTGTCAATTGTTCCTTTTGCTGTGCAAAGGCTTTTAAGTTTAATTAGGTTCAATTTGTTTATTTTTGCTTTTATTTCTTTTGCTTTGGAGACAGATCCAAAAAAATATTGTTGCATATTTTGTCAGAGTGTAAAGCCTATGTTCTCTTCTAGAAATTTTATAGTCAGGTCTTACATTTAGGTCTTTAGTTTAGTTTTGTATATGATATGAGGAAATGTTCTAATCTCATGTTGTACATGTCACTGTCTGGTTTTCCCAGCACAATTTATTGAAGAAACTGTCTTTTTTCCATTGTATATTCTTACTTCTTTTGTCGTAGATTAATTGACCATAGGTGTGTGGGTTTATTTCTGGGCTCTCTGTTCCATTTATCTATGTGGCTGGTTTTGTTCTAGTACCATGCTGCTCTGATTACTGTAGCTTTGTAGAATAGTCTGAAGTCTTGGAGAGTGATACCTCCAGCTTTGTTCTTTTCCCCAAGATTGAGTTGGCAATTTGGGTTCTTTTGTGGTTCCATATAATTGTAGGATTATTTATTCTAGTTCTGTGAAAAATGTCATGGGTGTTTTGATAGGGTTTGTAGTAAATCTATAGATTGCTTTGTGTAATATGGCCATTTAACAACACTAATTTTTCCAATCCAAGAGCATAGGCTATCTTTCCATTTATTTGTATCTTCTTCGGTTTCTTTCATCAGTGTTTTGTAGTTTTCAGAGTACAGGTATTTCACCTCCTTGGTTAAGTTCATTTCTAGGAATTTTATTCTTTTTGATGTGATTTTAAATGGGATTGTTTTCTGGCTTCCTCTTTCTGTTAGTTCATAATTAGTGTATAGAAAAACAACAGATTTCTGTATATTAATCTTGTATGCTACAACTTTGCTGAATTCATTTATTAGTTCTAATAGTTTTTGGGTGGAGACTTTAGGGTTTTCTATATAAAGTATCATGTCATCTGCAAACAGTGACAGTTTTACTTTTTCTCTTACAACTTGGATACCATTTTTCTTTTTCTTGTCTGATTGCTGTGTCTAGGACTCCTAGTACTATGTTAACTAGAAGTGGTGTGAGTGGGCATCCTTGTCTTGTTCCTGATTGTAGAGGAAAGGCTTTCACCTTTTCATTGTTGAGTATGATGTTAGCTGTGGATTTGTCATCCATGGCCTTTATTATGTTGAATATTGTGTCATTTAAGACCACTGTTGCCTTATTGATTTTTTTGTCTGGATGATCTGTCTACTGATGTAAGTGAAGTGTTAAAATTTCCTGCTTTTATTGTCAACTTCTCTTTTTGTGTCTGTTAATATTTGCTTTATATATTTAGTTGCTCCTGTATTGGGTGCATATATGTTAACAAGTGTAATATCTTCTCTCATACTGAACCTTTTATTATTATATAATGCCCTTCTTTTTTTTGTTATAGCCTTTGTTTTAAAGTATAGTTTAAAGTCTAGTATCTTGCTACCCCTATGTTCTTGTCATTTCCATTTGTATGCAATAATTTTTTCCATCCCCTCACTTTCAGTTGTGTGTTTCTCTAACTCTGAAGTGAGTTTCCTGTTGGCAGTGTGTAGAAGGGTCATGTTTTTTAATCCAATCAGCCAACCTATGTCTTTTGATTGGGACATTTAGTCCACTGACATTAACTATTGATAGGTATATACTTATTGCCACTTTATTACTTGTTTTCCAGTTCTTATAGTGTTTCTCTGTTCATTTCTTCTTTTGTTTCTTCTCTTGTGGTTTGATACTTTTTTTTTTTTTGTAGTATGTGTGTTCTTTCTTTTTACTTTTTGTGTATATTGCAGATTTTTGATTTGTGGTTACCATGGGATTCATAAATGTTGACCTATAAGTATAATTTCTTGTCTTACACTGGCAGTCATTTATGTTCAAATATCTTCTAAAAAACCTACATTTTTATACCCCTCCCCCATATTTCATGTTTTTGTTGTTATATTTTACATCTTCATGTTTATCCCTTAACTGTTTATTGTATTTATAGTTGCTTTTACAACTTTTGTTTTTTTAATCTTCACACTGGCTTATTTAAGTTTTTGATTCTCAGTCCTTGCTATATATTTGTCTTTCCTAGTGGATTTTCCCCTTTCCTATAGACTCTTACTTCTTCTCCACTTAGACAAGACCCTTCAACATTTCTTTTAGGGTAGGTTTAGTATTGATGAAACTTTTTAGTTTTTGCTTCTCTGAGTTCTTTATCTCTCCTTCTATTTTAAATGATAATTTTGCTGGGTAGAGTATTTTAGGTTTCAGGTTTCTCCCTTTCCTCACTTTGAATATATTGTGCCACTTCTTTCTGGCCTGCAAAGTTTCTGCAGAGAAATCAGCTGATAGACTTATGGGGATTCCTTAGTATATGATTCTTTCTTTTTGTCTTGCTATGTTTAGAATTCTCTCTTTATGTTTAACTTTTGCCATTCTAATTATGATATTTCTTGTGGGTCTATTTAGGTTCATCTTGTTTGGTACCCTCTGTGCTTCCTGTACCTGAATTTCTGTTTCCTTCTTTAGGTTTGGGAAGTTTTCAGCCATAATTTCCTCAAATACATTTTCAGCCCCCTTCTCTCTCTGTTCTCCTTCTGGGAATCCTATAATATGAATGTTTGTATGCTTAATATTATCCCAGAGAGCTCTTAAATTGCTTTCAATTGTTAAAATTTGTTTTTCTTTTTGCTATTCTGGTTGGGTAATTTACATTTTTCTATCTTCCAGATTACTTTTGTGTTCTTCTGTATCACCTAGTTTGGTATTCATTCTTTCTAGTGTGTTTTTTATTTTATTTTTTCTGCTATTGAATTCTTAATTTCTGATTGGGTCTTTTTTATATTTTCTAGTCTTGTTAAAGTATTCCCTGATTACATCAATTTTTTTTCCCAATTCAGTTAACATTTTTATTACCAATGTTTGAATTCTTTATCTGGTAAATTGTTTATTTCTGTTTCATTATTTACTTTTTTTAGGGGTTTTCTTTTGCTCTTTCAATTGAAAGTTCTTCCTCTGCCTTCTCATTTTGCTTAACTTTCTCTGCCTTTATGAATTTAGGTGAAACAGTTACCTATTGTGCTCATGAATGGGTGTTATTTTTTTTTAATTAATTAATTAGTTTTAACATCTTTATTGGCATATAATTGCCTTACAATGTTGTGTTAGTTTCTGCTGTAAAACATAGCAAATCAGTTATATATATACATATAACCCCATATCCCATCCCTTTTGTGCCTCTCTCCCACCCTCCCTATCCCACCCCTCTAGGTAGTCACAAAGCACGGAGCTGATCTCCCTGTCTGTGCTATGCAGCTGCTTCCCACTAGCTATCTATTTTACATTTGGTAGTGTATATATGTCAATGCTACTCTTTCACTTCATCCCAGCTTATCCTTCCCCCTCCCCGTGTCCTCAAGTCCATTCTTTACCACTGTGTCTTTATTCCTGTCCTGCACCTAGGTTCATCACAACCTTTTTTTTTCTTTAGATTCCTGAATGGGTGTTCTTATGTGGGAGCATCCCTAGAAAAACTGCGTGTACCCAATGCCTTTGGTGGAAGATCTGGATTTGATGCTGACGCCATTCATGTCTTTCCTCAGGGTGTGCTGGTAGCTATCACCTTGATAGGACATGGTGTTGGAGATAGTGGAGCTACAGCTGGTGCCATGTGTGAGGCAGGACTTCCCGTTTGCTCAGTGGCTGTCACCACCCTGTCAGGAACAGGGTCTGATCACAAGTTGCTGGAACAGAAGCTCTGAGGTTGGTTCTGAGCTGGCTCTGGTCCCTTTAAGAGTGTCTTTTCTCCTCTCCCTCTACTGGACTCTTGCCCAAGAGGTGGGGGGAGTGTTGAAGCGAATGGAGCTCATGTATAGATAGAGCTTTGTTGAGCTGCCTGTGCAGGCTTCCGCAGCACCTCAGGTGCAAATCCCCTTTGTCCCTCACAGCTGATCTCTGCCCCCAGTCTCCACCTCTTTGGTACTGTTTGGAAACTGCTCCACAGGGAAAGCAGGGCCCATGTGGACTCTCATCATGTATTGGGGTGCGAACTATGGTGGAACAGCAACCATCAGAGGTCGGGCTATTTCTGAGGAGCTGCTTGAATAAATGCCAGCAATGACTGCTGCTGCCCCAGCAGGTTGTGCCTCAGGAACAGGTTGCCTCTGCATCCCACAATCAAGTCTTTTTCCCTGTGTTGGCTGCCCCAGATTCAGTGCCACACTGTGATATGGAGCAAGCAGGACTGGAGTGTTCACTCAGCTCAGGCTGGTGTGTATGGGGAGGTGGTCATGGGAAACCTGGCAGCCACTAGAGCAGACCTCTCTCTGCCCTGCCTCAGGGGCAAGCCAGTATGCATGAACTCCTCATCTGGAAAGTCCAGGCTTCCCACAGCCCTTCTGTCTCTCCCAGCCATCCTCTAACCAGTTAAAGAGGCTTGTCTTCCTTGAGTAGGACCACAGGACTTAGGCATCTAGTCTGTGGTTCAAGCTGCCTACTCCCCAAGGCAAGTGTCCACCCATGTAACCTCCCTTTTCCTCTGAGTCGCCACCCAGGGGCACAGGTCAATTGCTTTTTTTCCCTTCCTACCTGATTACATGTGTATCTTTATTACAGTCTTGGTTGTACAGAAGTCCTCCTGCCAGTTTCCAGTTAGTTTTTCAGTGAGAATTTTTCATATATAGATGTATTTTTGATGTATTCATGGAGGGATGTCAGCTCCATGTCCTCTTACACTGCCATCTTGCTCCCTCCTCCCGACTTCACACTCTAGACTTCCAAAACTATAAGATATTAAGTTTGTGTTGCTTAAGCCTTGAAGTTTGTGGTAATTCGCTCTAGCAGCAATCAGAAACACAAGTTCGAAGTGGAAAGAATCAACATTCTCAAGGTCCTCTAATTTTGTGAGACTCAACCACTAATCTTTATTTCTTGGACAGATATGATGAGGGAAGGGGAAAGGTGAATTAGGAACTGTGAAATATCAGATGTGAAGTGTGATGTGTGAAGAGGGAAAGTATGGATTCTAGTCCCTGACAAAATAAGAATGCAAAATGTTAGTCCTAGAGTAAACACTAAGATAATAATAGGGCTTCCCTGGTGGCACAGTGGTTGAGAATCTGCCTGCTAATGCAGGGGACACAGGTTCGAGCCCTGGTCTGGGAAGATCCCACATGCCACGGAGCATCTGGGCCTGTGAGCCACAACTACTGAGCTTGCGTGTCTGGAGCCTGTGCTCCGCAACAAGAGAGGCCATGATAGTGAGAGACCCACGCACCGTGATGAAGAGTGGCCCCCACTTGCCACAACTAGAGAAAGCCCTCACACAGAAACGAAGACCCAACACAGCCAAAAAAAAAGTCTGCTGGCCCCTGAATCAAGTCCCTCACACTAAGGTATTACAATTAAAAAAAAATAATAATAATAATAATAAAATGAGATAGAGGTAAGAATCCAATATAAAAAATAAAATGAATAAGAAATAAAGTGGAACACTAAAATACATTTGATTAATCAAAAATAATGTGAGAAAGGTGAAAAGGAAGAAAAATAACAACAAAAAAGGAAGAATCAAAAGGAAGTAGTAAGATGATAGGCTTAAACCTAACAATATCAATAATTTCACTAAATGTAAATAGGAGAAAAAACAGCATCAAAATTCATGAAACAAAATCTAAATGAATTAACTAAACAAATTAACCATCACAATAGGATATTTTAACAATCCTCTCACAGTAATTGATAGAACATGTAGACAGAAATTTAGTAACTATATAGATTTGAAAAACACTATAACCACCTGAATCTAATTGATGTCTAGAGAGAATTACATATAGCAACTTCAAAATACATATTCTTTTAAAGTACAAATGGAACATATAGTCTAAATGATTGTACATAAAATTATCAGTAAATAACAAAATATTGAAATTAAACAAAGCATAGATTAGAAAAGAATTAAATTAGAAATTAATAACAATAGGATATCTGGATAATTCCATAACATATGGAATTCAAGAATTATACTTCTAAACAACCTGCAGGGTGAAAAAAATATGAGGAAAATTAGGAAATATTTCAAACTGAATGACAATTAAAACAGAGCACATTAAAATTTGTGGGATGCAGCTATAGCAATACTTAAAGAGAAATGTACAGCTCAAAAATGCTTATACTGGAAAAAAAACTGATTGGAAGTAAATGATCCATATTTCTACTTTAATAACCTAGAATAAGATAAGCAAATTAAATCCAAAATAAATAGGAGGAAATAACTAGTATAATAAGAGTAGAAAACAATGAAATAGAAAAATGACAAATAAATATATATATATATTTAAATAAACAAAATTGCTAAGCCACTAGTTAGACTAATCAAAAAAAAAAATAGGGAGAGAAAATAGATTGCAATATCAGGAATGAAAGAGAATTTATTACCTCAGATCCTACAGGTAGTAAAATAGTACAACAAGAGCACATTGTAACAACTTTATGCCAATAAATTTGACCTATCTGATAAAATGGAGAAGTTCTTTGAAATATATACATTACCAGAACTGACACATAAAGAAACAAAAAAATCTCAATATCTTTAAATGTTAAAGAAATTGAATTTGTAATTACAACATTTTCACAAAGGAAACTCGAGATCCAAATTATTTTACTAATGAATTCTCCCAATCATTTAAGAAGAAAAGAATCAGTCAAACACAAACTCTTTTCAGAAATAGAGGAGGAAGGAACATATTCCCACTCATTTTTTACAAGGCCAGTATATCCCTGCTATGAAAGTTTTACAAAGAATTTATAAGAAAACAAAACTACAGACTAATATCCATTATCAATATACATATAAAAATCCCTGCCAAAATATTTGCAAATTAAATGCAGAAATATATGAGTAGTATAATTTATTAGGGTCAAGTAGTTTGATTCCAAGAATACAAAGTTGGTTCTAAAATTAAAAATTAATCAATGCAATTTACTACATTAAGAGAATAAAGGAGAAACATTATATGCTTAAATGAATAGATGTAGAAAAAGCATTTGACAAAATTCAGCATTTTCTCGTGATGAAAATTCCCCAAAATGTAGGAATTAAAAAAACTTCCTAAACTCAATACAGGCAATGGCATATAGCCTTCTCTTAACCTATATGTAGTGATGAAAGATTGAACACTTTCCCTTTAAGATGTGGAAGAGGACAAGGGTTTCTTCTCACCACTTCTACTTATTGTTCTGGAGGTCTGATCAGTTTAATGAGGCATTGGAATTTGAAAAATAAAGGAAGTAGGACTGTCTTACTTTATGGATGACATAATTTGTGTTTATAGAAAAATCCTAGAGAAAATAAAAAAAAATACTAAAACTTTAAATAAGTGAATTTAGTAAGTTTGCAAAAATACAAGTTCAATATACAAAAAATTACTGTATACAAAGAAAAAACTAATGGAAAATATAATTAAATACCATGATCTTTGAAAATTCTTAGAGATAAATTTAATAAAACATGTACAATACCTCTACAGTGAAGAAGGCAAAAATATTCCTGAGAGAAACTAAACAAAACTTAAATAAATGGAGAGGTATACCATGATTATGGATTAAATATACAGTAATATTAAGATGTCAGTTTTCCAATTTATATAGATTCATCCAATATTAGTCCAAATATCTGCAGGTATTTTTTGTAGAAATTGACAACCTGGTTCTGAAATTTACATGGAAGTGCAAAGCACCCCAAATGACCAAACCTAAGGATTTGAAATCTCTGATAGCAAGACAGTATAAAGGAACAATTATCAAGACAGTGTATTACTAGCTTAAGAATAGACATATATAAATGGAATAAAATGAAGAGTCCAAAATTAGAGTCACATTTATAAGGTCAATTGACTTTAGAAAAAAGATGCAGAAGCAATTTAATGGAGAAACAATAGTCTTTTCAATAAATAGTGTTAAAACAACTGGACACTGTGGAGTAAAAACATTAATGTTGACCCCTACCCTACCATACCACCATACAAAACTTTAAGTTGAAATGATATTAAATATAAATATACAAAATTAGAAAGTTCTGAAAAGAAAATAAAGTAGAATATTTTCATGATCTTGGAGTAGGAAAAGATTTCTTAGGTTATAAGAAGCATAAGATAAGAAACTGTAAAATTTTAAGTTAGGCTTTATCAAATTAAAAACTGCTTCTTACCATTACAAAATAAATAGGCAAGCCGTGTATTTGGATATTTTGGAGAAAATATTTACAATATGTATATTTAACATAAGATTTTACTCATAATATAAAAAGAACTTTTACAAATCATTAATAGATAAATCAAAAGGTTTTAACAGACACTTCAAAAAAGATACATGAATGGCCACTTAACACACAAGAAGTAGTTCAACATAGTTATTTAGAATAAAAATTCAGATGGAAATTAAATGAGGTATCACTACAAACCCCCTGGAAAGGCTAACATTAGAAATACTAACAATACTAACCGTTGTTTAGAATGTAGAGCAACTGAAACTCTCAGGTCTTGCTGGTCAGAGTGTAAAATGATACAACTACTTTCAAAAATAGTTTGGAAGTTTTATGAGGTTAAATATATTCTTACCCTAGGACCCAGTAATTTGACTCCTAGGTATTTATCCAAGAGAAATAAAGAAATATGTTTATAAGAAGACTGGTCAAGAATGTTCATAGCAGCTTAATTCATAATAGACAAAAACTAGATTTAATTCACATGTCCATCAACAGGAGAATGGATAAATAATTTGTGGTATATTCTCATAAAAAACCACTGCATAGAAAAAAAAAAAATGAACTGCTGATATATTCAACGATGTGGATGAATTTTAGACACATTGAGTGAAAAAAGTCAGACAAAAAGAATATCTACCAATGATTCCTTATGTATGAGGTTCTGGAATAGGCAAAATTAATCTATGCTGAAAGAAATCAGAAATATGGTTGCCTATCAAGGTGTGCAGAGCTGGGATGGAGCCAGAAGGAGCATTAGGCAAATTTCTGGGGTTTTGAAATTAATCTGTGTTTTGATAGGCATATGGATTATATGAATGTATATATTTTTTACGTTTGCTAGACATCAAAAGATTCATGCTGGAACAACCTGATGGATGTAGGGATTATGTGTAGAACTTTCTTTGCTATGAAGCTATTAGTAAACATTAGAGAATTCTACAGGAAAGCAAACAAGCATATGAATAAATATGCATTTCTTATGGCAGTAGCTTACAATATTGTTATATTAGTATACCTCAATTAAAATAAACAGCCCTAGCTAGTCTACAAATTTCATGCCATGTTTCACATATTTACATAGAGCACACCTCATAGAATCATCATAATTTTAATGTGTTTTCCTATTTCATTTATTAGTTTTCCATAACTCTTACCCTACGCACACAATTTACATGTCACCAAACCAACAAGAGTGAATAAACATAGCTCAAGATGTGCTCAGATTTAACGTTATTAAACAATGACACTTACTTTTTCTTTTACTTTTATTTCTTTGGATGTGTTTTAAAATTCAGTTTCCCAAACTATGGAAATAAGTGTCAACTGCAGATCTGATTCAAATGCATATACCACATTCTAACCCAGATCTACCAAATAAGAATCTATGGGTGTTTTTCCAAATAATTACATTAAAAACAAACAAACAAACAAACAAAAACAAGCTCTTTTGGTGATTCTAATTTACAATAAAGTATAAAAGCCTCTTTTATAGATTAGAGTTTCTCCATCTTTATTGCACATTAGAATTGATGAAATAAAATTCATGTTTTATGGCAAGACAAGAAAAATTTAAATGTAAACATTATCTCTGCCCATTTGGGTCTCTTCCCTCCCCTTTAGTGTGTATTGTGCATCTGCATTAATTGGAAGGAGATAACATTCCTTCTTAATCTTGTGAAAGATCAGGATGACCCACCACTTGATAACTCCTTAGGAGATAACCTTCCTTCTTAATCTTGTAAGGGGTCATGATGACCCACCACTCACTTTATACATGCAGATCTGGATTGTATAAATTGTTGATATGTCATTTGATGTATAGCCTTTTGTTTGAAAAATTTACATAACTCTGCTTTGACCTCTAATGGGTGGAACAGTCTTCAGAGCTTTCTAAAAGACTGTCTCCCAGGTTATAATCCTCAGGTTGGCTCAAATAAAGTTTTCTATTTCTTTCTTAGATTGACTCTTGTTTACTTTTTTCATCAACAGAATCATCTGGGGAGCTTTAAAATATGGACTGGCTTTTGTCAATACCATTTATCCACCATCCTGCATTGAGTCTGGGCTGGCTTATCATGTAGGTGACCATACATTTGGTATAATTTCTTAGGCACAAAGAATTTTATTTCCATCCAAAATATTCCACATTTTTTTCTAGTAATGCTTGAACTCACCCTGTTCCCCAGCCCCCCAAAACAACATCCACACTCTTCCATTAAAGATAAAGCTTAAAATGCAAATACTCCCATGAAAAGAAAAGTATTGTTTCCCAAGAGTGGCACTGTTTGAGCACTTAAAGGAAAAAGGGTAGAATCACCAAAGTGGACTAGGCTATGGTGGGGGATGGACATTTGCAAGGTCACTGGGCTACTAAACACAGAATTTTCCCTTCATAGTTTTGCCATAAACTAGTCTGTTCTACAAAGCAGAAAATGTTACTGGACATAGACTGTCATTACAGATAAGGGAAAAGAAACAATGTCTGCCTTCCATGAATTTATGATCTTGTAGAAATGAAGGGGTTCTAGGAGTGACGGAATTTACAGAGAGAATGTGATTGGCCATTGGTTTGTTCTTGATGATCTGCAAAATTTGTCTCTATAATCCATGAAGATTTGTCTAGAAAAATTGACTCTGCCTTCTTGAACTTGTATGTCAAGAGTCATCCAATTCTAAGAAAGTAAAAGAGAATTAAAAGACAACAAAATTCTCTGTATAATATGTAATTAACTGGAGAATTGAGGAAGGCTTGCTCTGCTTTTAGTGGCTGATTAAGTGCAAATATTTTCATCCTACTGTTAGGGAACCATTGACTGAAACCAGCTGCTTTGGCCAGGTGCATTAATAACCACTTGCATGAGTTGTCTCACAGCAAGGGGTCCTGATAAGGAAAATGGTGCTGCTGCTGAAAACTAACTGGGAGAATTCAGGAGGGGCCAAAAGGAAGGAGGAGATGTCATAATATGTCCTGCCAACCTCCCAGAAACCCTCACACTGGAATCCATCTTGGCTGAGAGATGTGTGTGCCATCAGGAAGGACCCTGAGTCAGAACAAATATGGGCACAAGCAAGATGATTGGCCAGAGACAACTGGAAAACCAACCCATTACCATAAAACCTGAGACTGCGAGCCACGTGGCAAAGCAGTTCTCCTGAGTTCCCTTACCCTGTTGCTCTCTGCTAAAGAACCGTTTTCTGATAAAGTCTTTTGCTTTGTTAATATGTGTGTCTCCTTGGACAATTCATTTCCGAGTGTTAGACAAGAGCCTACTCTCAGGTCCTGGAAGGACCCCCCTTCTAGAAACACTACCAATCAAAGTGAATCTTTCTATGCTTCTAATCTGAGCAAGCCTCAAAACCACATAGGAGATGAAATAGTGCCTTAGTTTGAGAATTAAAAGTTGAATTATGGACCAGTCTGAGACCTACTAATGAAAAACTAAAGCAAGTCACTACTGTTGCTTTAGACAGTGGTCTTCAAAGTGAGAGATGTGGTAAAAGTGTTACAACATTTATTTATATTTATGCGTGTCTCGGAAAGGATGTTTTAGTGAAATCAAATTGATAGTAGTGAATGTATGATATGAATAATGTATAAATAAATACTTATACACTGGAGGTACAGGTTTAAAAAGTTGTTACTAATGAGGTGCATGATTAAAAAACTTTAGTGATTTAAATTATTTTGAAAAATAGTAAGTTTTACTTTGGGAGGACTACTTTATATACTGCTTCCTTTCACTGATTACGATTATCACTTAGAGTGAATGGCAGCAGTAAAAATGTCATCTGTAATGTACTCTCTTTTCTTACCTGGAGCATAAATGAGTTTTTTCCCATGATTTTCAGCTATAGACATGTAGGGTGGCCTTTGTGTCTCATCTGTGGTCTGAAGCTTCTGTTTACAGACAATCTCCACTCATTAGGAAGCATCTCAGAAAGTCACAGGTGAAAGGCACCTCAGATATTTGTTCTCCCTCCTTATTTTAAAGATGAAGAAACTGGGATCAAAGGGAGAGGCAGTGAAAAGATATGCTTAAAGTTACTCAGTTAAGTCAAGAGTGCTCCTTGATACTACAAACAGTGCTGTTTCTATTTTTCTAGAAACATGCCCAATGTGTTTACCAGGAGATAGTAACTATTAGCACTAAAGGGGCATCCACTTTCCATATTTCCTAACAAAATGACATTGGGTATAATCACTGCTTAGTATTTCTGACAGTGGCAATTGCTATCTGGCTGGTAGGACTGGAAGGAATCTATAAATCTTTAGCTATTTATTAAGAGGAAAGTAAGTTTGTTTTTTGTCTCTAGTGGAAAATAAGAACATTTTTACATAGAGATTTTTAAAATTAGCTCAAAGTTTTCTGTATTATATTTGTTTATGGATATAGTGAGAGCTGTATCTGTAGGTTGCTTCTTCAATAAGATGCATTTGTTATTATTCTAGTATTTTTCTATCATTTATGTTGACATGCAAAGAAATATAAGATATCCTTGGGTAATCAAGACTAATACATGTTAAATATTTGAGAACATACTCAATTACATTCTAAGTTAGAAGGTATTGGTGTTAGAAATCAATTTGCCTTTCAAATTAATGCTTTCTCAAAGAAAATTAGAGAAAATGTTTTAGTATTTCATCTCCCTAGCCTCTGACTCCTGTAGGTATTCATCCAGACTTTCTGACAGGAAGCATTTAAGCAGCTTTAGTTGCTCCTTTGATTCAGGTTCAGTATTAGTCTCCCCCAGGAAGCCTTTGTCTGATGTCATTCTCTAATCATTCTTTCTTTATAATCAGGCTTTGAATCTGTAACTCTTGTGAGTTATGCTTGGCTCCTGTATTTCCCAAAGCTACACTTCTTCCAGTCCTCCTGTGTGCTATGTTCTCAAACTAAAATTTTGATTAGTTTTCTGTGTCTTGTTTGGTTAGCTGCTTTTCCAAGAGCTGCAGTTTGATCTTGGAAACTTAGAAATGGATGGTATCTTCTACTGCATGCTATGGTCTGCCTGTTGATCATTAGAGGCTCTTATTTATCACAAAAGCTTCATGCAACATCACCCATATTAAGATACACTTACTAAATGTCCACAGTGTTCTCTATTCCATGAGAGAGTCTTTAACTCTCTTTCCAGAAAGAAGGATGGAAGCTTGTCTCTTCTTGTCATAAAACCATGGGGTTTGGCTCTTGCATGCAGGGTCATTTTAAGGGAAAGATAATTAATACTGGATAAATGGACATTAGGCTTGGACATATTCTATTGTTGACACCCACTCTAAGTTCAGAAAACTAAAGCAGTGTAAAAGTTTTAGCATAAAACACAAAACACAACACAATTCACCCTCCCAGTACTGATGCAATGGTTTGAGAAGAATGCGTCTGGTTGTCTTGGCATGCTGGCTGCTGGGTCTTGTGTTTTGTAGCCTGGAAGAAGATGGGGCAATGCATTTTTCAGCAACAAACTACTGAGCAAATGCAAGCCTCTTGTCAAAACAACAGTCCTAGTTTTGAATTTTTTTTCTTTTTAAATAATGTCAACTTTGCAGGACAGTTGAAAGAGTCAGAGAGAAAACTCCCATGTACCGTTTACTCATTTTCCACATTTCTTTATAAGGCCCTTTAACACTAGAGTGTATATTTCCTATGAACAAAGATATTCACTCTCATAACCATAACACAGCTGTTAAATTCAGGAAATTTAATGCTGATGAAATAATTTTTGTGAATATTTCATGTGCATAAAGAAGCATATTGCAGTTTTAACATATATCCATAAGGTCAACCTTATTGCTTCTTCAGTTTAGCCCTTCTATATATTTATATTAATTTATTTATCTTCTGTTCCATTTAATCTGTCCTGTACTGAGTGTATGTTAAAGTCTTTTATTATTAACATAGTACTATTTTTTCTTATATTCCCTGTATTTTTGTCTTTATATAGGTGATTGCTGGTTTTTGTGTATCTTCATTGTAAACTGTACCATTAGCCATTATAAGATAATCTTAGTTTCAATTAATGATTTTTGGCCCAAGTTCTATGTTGTCTAATATGGAGATAACAAGCACTTTATTGCTGTTATGGTAAATCTTTCCTATTCTTTTATATTTTGTCTTTTTGGATCCTTCTGTTTTAGGTGTGTCTTTATTGGTAAATAGAGTTGGATTTTATTCTTTGAGTTAAAAATCTTTGAATAGTTAAGGTAAGCCCATTAACATTTTCTAATGTGACTGACAGATTTGGTATCAACTCATCAAAATGTTATCATTTTATCTGTGTTACTTTATATTTCATTTACCATGTATATTATATTGTATATACAATTTTTCTTTTCTAAGTGGAGTCTTTTTTCTTTTTAAAACAATTTCTTTTGTTGTTTAAGAAGGATTGAATTAAAATCTTCTATAATAGGTCTTTTAATCCTACTTTTTAAACTTCATCTTTCACTCTCTGGTTTGTCAGTTTTAAATGGTAAGTTGACTCCAACTTATTACCCATATAATAATCATAAATCTTATTTACTTTGCTTTTTCTTTCTGCCTTCTTTTTCCATTTTTTAAAAGTTGCATTCTTTCTGCTCTTACCATACATAATGTTTATTTACTTTTCTTCCACTTATGTCTCCATTCTTGTTTTAGTCTTAGTCTACAATTAACTGTATCAAATATATCAAATGTGCATCATTAGTCCTTTAGCCCACATTTCCCCAAACAAATAAAAGCTGAGTGAGTTCATCACCACTAGACCTGCCTTACAAAAATGCTGAAGGGAGTTCTTCTAGCTGAAATGAAAGGACTTTAATTAAAAACATAAACTCATGTGAGTGTGTAAAACTCATGGGTAAAGGTAAATATATAGTTAAATATATATTTATATGTTAAATAGTCAGATTTTCTAATATTGTAATGGTGGTGTGTAAACCACTTTCAACTCCAATTTAAAACTTAAAACAAATAAATGAATTAAAAATAATTATATCTACAATAATTTTTTATTGGATACACAATATAAAAAAGATATAAACCGTAACATTAATAACCTAAAATGTGAGAGGAGGGAGAAGTGTAGAGTTTCTGTATGCTACTGAAGTTAAGTTGTGATGTTATAAAACATTTTATGTATGCCTCATGGTAACCACAGAGGAAAAATCTGTAGTAGATACACAAAAGATTAAGATAAAGGAATTAAAACACACCACCACAAAAAGTCATCAAATCACAAAGGAAGATGCAAAAGAGAAAGAAAAGAACAAAAAACTACAAAACAGGCAGAAAACACTCAATAATGGGCGGAGAGAAAGTGTTTGAAATGTTAGGTAGACAAAAGAGATCCAACTATATGTGCTTTAATTCCTTCCGAGAAGAAAAAAACAATAGTAGAGAACAAATATCTGTGAGCTGTGCCCCCTTCTCTGTCTAACTGATCCCCGGTGGTTAGTCCTGTTGATCCCCCAGTTATCCCCATGAGAAGAGAAGGATTTGGCAGTTAGCATATGAGAGATAAGAAAATTAAAGAGAACTCTAAAATTTTAAGCATAGCTGACTAAAAAATAACAATACTAATAATTTTAAAGAAAAATAAATTCCTGAGTGCAGCGATTTAACTCATCTGATTTCTAAAATCAATGCATGGCAAAAATATGGGATTAAAAATTTTCAAGATATGTCTGTAATTGAATTTGTTTTATAGCTTTTTTATACGCACCTCTTGATTTACTATTATCATGCTTTATTTCCTGCTTCTTCAGCCTTTAAAACTTCACAGCTGTGCTCATTTACCCATCCTATATAGGCCTATATCTTTGTCCTAAATTCTGGAACCGATCTGTATGTTATGCAGAAAATTACTTGATCTTGAGGCTAATAACTCAGAGATCTTGTTTTGCTCATTGTAGTTTAGTGACAAGGTTCCTGATTTATTCCTTCTGTTCTTGAAAACTTCTTTACCTTGGATTGTGGTTCTGCTTTGACCTTAGTCTTTTTTGGTAATTGAAGTTCTGTTCCTGGAGGTCAGATTCCATCATGAGACCCAAAGCTACTGATTCCTATTCACCTTTTCCTTAACGATTCAGAAATGTCAATGAATAAACACTGCTTTTGTTAAGTATAGCAAACTGAGGCTGCAATCAATACAATGATGAAATTTTGTAGGTTTTTTTCCTGGTTTTACCCAATCCAACTAAATGCTTGATTTATAACCTTTCAGAAATGAAAAAAAAAATGTTTATAATAATATGAATATATATGTGATCATGAACATATATCAATATATATGAATGTGAATTTATATTTAATGTATAAAAGATTATACTATAATCACTCAGTGTAATTTATTTATTTATTTAATTTATTGTGAACAAATGTATCTGGGGTATCTTGCTTGACAATATAATAGGAGAAAAATATTTAACTGAATGTTAAATTGAAAGAATAAAATCCCTCTCTTCAATATCTCTTTCTAAGTGCTGATGGAGTAGTTTCAAACTTTCAGTCCCTTCATTGGCTAAGGGAGTTCTTAAGAGAACATGACTCAGCACCTGGACCATTTACTATTCCTGGCAGATCTGAAAGGGCAAAGTTTGAAAGCAGGAGGTGATCTAGGACTGCTCTGCAAAATAATGTGAATATTATGATTTTATTTATCTTCCTTTTTTTGGGAAATATAATTAAAGGTAAAAATTTCCCCCAACCCAGAAAACCTCTCCACAAAGGTAGTAGGGAAAGAAAATCATTTTATTACTGAATAAAACATTAACCCAGAATGTGATGCAAATCACAAGCAATGTGATAAGAGATTACAAAGACATTAAGAAATCTTATCCTTTTATATAGCCAAGCAGATACAACCCATCACATGCGTGTTCTCAAGATGAACAATAACTAGTCCTCAAATTGGAGGACTTGACAGCACAATTTGTCACACATAGTTCATCTTGGATTTACCTGGTAATTGGGGTGGCCATCTCTGTTAGCTGATTGGCTTTATTCAAAGGAAAAACAAACTTCTCATATCTTTATGACAGGATATAGTTCTGAAACTTGGAGCAAAGGTGCCCACTGAGGTTAGGCTCCTGCCATCCCATAAAAATTGGAGGCAGTTTCTCCCCTGGGGTGCTATTTCCCTTGATGTTTACATTTCAAAAAGATGGTTACCAAGTTTTTGAAAAAGGCATTCCTGGGTCATAAAGCTGCCCAAAGTCCTGTCTAGTCTTCAAAAGAATTGATATATATTTCAAAGAGAGGAGAAAGTACTAACATTATAAGTTTTCTAAAGCAAATGATCTAAGGAAAAGGGAGGGGGAGAAATCTCTTCCCTTAGTTTTAAAAGTCAGAATTAAGCCTCTTAATTTGAATTGTTATTTGTCTTTATACATGAAATAGGTACCTTAAAATTATGAGTGTAGTTAAGAAAATTTTCTATACTTTAAGACGTTAGACTGTTCATGAAAATTAATATTTGTCTTGAGTAGGGGAGTGTGTGTGTGTGTGTGTGTGTGTGTGTGTGTGTGTGTGTGTGAAATAATCAACTTTCATTTCTTTAATACACAGGAGAATCATTAATTGTGCCTGAAACTTATATTGATAGATCTCCAAGGAGAGTGTTTGGGAGGCCACTTGTTGCCTGACTTGGAGAACCTCAACTGCTCCACCTCACCAGACTTCTGTAGGTGGTTACTGACTGCCCTACTCAGATCCTTAGAACATTACTCTCTGCTGCATGACTCATGCTTGGGGAAAGTCATTGTTGGGAAGAAGGTGTGGAACCTGGAAGGAGATTCTTTCTGTGGGTGAAGGATGGACTTCTCTCCCAAACAGTGAGAGAGCTAAAAGAATTAGGTTTTTATTTTGTATATTTTGTATGCATGGTATGTATGGTATATATGTATATGTGTATGTATCTAGGTATGATATATGCACATATGTATGCATTCCTAGAGAGCCAGGTAAGACATGGCAGTGACCATGAGAGAACATCCTATGAAAGTTTGACTTCAGATCAAACTTAGCTTTCCCCCAAGGCTAAGAGAAATGTTATACTATACAGAGTTCTAAATTTCTTTCTCTGGTGTGGTTTTCTTTATACCACCCTGCCAGGTAGTATATGTAATGTGATTGTACTTCAAAGAATAAAAGACATAAGTAGTAAAGGGAAACATGGCCTGCCCTCAACATCCTTTCTCCTATGACCTGAGGTGAGAGCAGTTTGCTATTGAAGGGCTGGGAGTACAAGTTCCAGGCAATGGACCTATATATGTGTATATGTATATATATATATATATATATACACACACATACACATTTTAATGGTTCCTTATGTTCCTTCTCAATGAAAAATTAACCAGTAGATCTAAGAAAGAAATGGAAAACTTTATTCAAACCAAATTTGAAGATTATGATCCAGGAATAGCATCTCAGAAAGCTCTGAGAATTGTTCTGCCTGTTAGAAGTCAAAACACAGTTATATAAGTTTTTTTTGAGACACAGGGCTATACATTAAATTACCTATTATTGACAGTTTACACAATCCAGATCTAAGTACCATCCTGGCCCCTTACAAGATTAAGAAGAAATGTTATCTTATAAGAAGTTGTCTTGCTGGTGCTAGGAGAATGTTGCTCTTTATGGTTGAGCAGGTATTTCTGCTGATAGGGGAGGTTTAATGCAGATACACAATGCACAGTAAAGGGGAGAAAGGAGGTCAAAGAGCAGAGAAAGTTTTTTATGTTTAAATTTTCCTTATCTTGCAATAAAATGTGAAGTTTATTTCGCACTTAGGAAAATTTTCTGGGAACAAAACAATCGGATCAGAGAATATATACACTTTATATTTATACCTATTGCAAATTGTCTCCAAGAAAGGAAATATCAACTTACATTTTCACCAAAAGTGTATAAGAATATCCGATTTACTTTTATTTCACCCTCATCAGCCCTTGGCATCATCATTCTTTTAGGCTTTTTATTTCTTTAGGAAAAATACTGCTTTTTTAAAAAAATATTTAATCAACTATAGTTGATATATAGTTGTGTTAATTTCTGCTGTACAGCAAAGTTATTCAGTTATACATATATATGTATATATATATATACACATTCTTTTTCATATTATTTTCCATTATGGTTTATCACAGGGTATTGACTATAGTTTCCTGTGCTATATATAATAATTTACATCTGCTGATTCCGAACTCCCAATACATCACTTGCCCACCCCTCCTCCACAGTCTGTTCTCTATGTCTGTGAGTCTGTTTTGTAGATAAGTTCATTTGTGTCATATTTTAGATTCCGCATATTAGTGATATCATGTATTTGTCTTTCTCTTTCTGACTTACTTCACTTAGTATGATAATCTCTAGGTCTATCCATGTTGCCACATACTATACTGCTTTAAATATGCATTTAAAATTATTTGTGATGTTGTTTGTATATTCATGTTTATTGCCATTTGTATTTGGAAAGTCAAAATGGAGTCGGTATTGCTAAGAGAGCTCTCTAAATTGGAACCGGGAGGCCACTGAGGAAATGTGACATACACATCTCAGCTCAGATAGAATCTGACTTTTTGACCACTTATTGTCTTAACACAAGCATCCAGAACATCTTCCCAATGTTCCAGAAACTAAAAATACTTATCAGACCCTTACCCTAAAATAACTCATGATAGCCTATTTATTGAGGAAGAAGAAAATTTCCTCTACCTTTTTAGGTTATTCTGGCTGGCCTAAGAATTAAACTGACATAAAACAGATTAACAGGAGAAAATCAAACAAATATTTAATTTTATATATATATATATATATATATATATATATATATATGAAAGACTCAGAAAAAATGAGTAACTCACCAAAATGACCAAAACCCTCACCTTAAATACCATCCTCAGCTAAAGGCAAAAGAGTTTGGGGAGAGTCAGTTATAGGAGGTGACCAGGAAAAGCACAGTAAATAAGGGTAAGCTTGTTATGCAGATTTAAGTCAGTGCCTTCTCCATTGATAAGAGTTTCTAGAGATTTAGTCTTCCTCCTCTTCCCGGTACAGTGAGGGAGACACCCTTACAAATGGAGATTTCCCTTACAAATGCACATGTTTCTTATAAAAGGGTAACTCCTACTTGGCTTTCAGAGTTTCTCCCATGTCTGCTGTTTCTTAGAAATTAACCAGTTTAAAATAATTAATATGCCAAAAGACACATTTTGGGGCGGCAGATTCTGCTCCCCAGAGGACACATCCTAAGTAATTTGGGACAGCCTATCCCTTAAGGACAAATATTTCCTTTCTTGTGTCAAAGTACAGCCTCATGACTTTTGCCTTTATAAGCTCTTGACTCTTTCTCTTCCCCAGAACACTCTTGGTTTTACCCAAAACCGTGTTTCCTGAATTGCAATTCAATCAACAATACCTATTGTTTCGCTTTTGTATTGAGACAATTTTCTTTAAATTATGTAAAGATTTACAAGAGTTTTTTAAAATGTTAAGGATCTTGTTATCAGTTCTGTAATTTATGATACATTTTTCCAGTTTTTAAAAATATTTTAACTTCATTTATGGTATAGAGGTTTCAAATTTTATGTAGTCAAGTCTTTCTTTATGCTCCCTGAGTTTGTATCATACTTAGGTTTCCTTCACTTAAATATTATAATAACGATATTATAAAACATGGTATGTTTTCATCCAGGATTTATTTTATCCTTATGTTGCAGGAAGGGGGACCCCTTCCAGGGCCTGAGAGTGGGCTCCTGTCTAACAGTCAGAAATGAATTATCCGAGGAGACACATGTGCTGACAAAGCAAGAGACTTTATCAGGAAGGGGTGCCTGGGCAGAAAGCAGCAGGGTAAGGGAACCCAGAAGAACCACTCTGCCATGTGGCTCGCAGTCTTGGGTTTTATGGTAATGGGGTTAGTTTCCGGGTTGTTTCTGGCCAATCATTCTGACTCAGGGTCCTTCCTGGTGGTGTGCACATCACTCAGCCAAGATGATTTCCAGTGAGAAGGATTCTGGGAGGTTGGTAGGCCATATGGATTGGCATCTCCTCTCTCCTTTTGACCTTTCCTTAATTATTCCAGTTGGTGGTAGCTTGTTAGTTCCACATTCCTTACCAGGACCTCCTGTTGTAA
This sequence comes from Eubalaena glacialis, assembly GCF_028564815.1. Taxonomy (NCBI): domain Eukaryota; kingdom Metazoa; phylum Chordata; class Mammalia; order Artiodactyla; family Balaenidae; genus Eubalaena; species Eubalaena glacialis. Next base: position 87,446,557 of record NC_083726.1, on the reverse strand, counting down.
GATAACTCATGCAGGCGGTTACTATGATGCCTGGCCAGGGTGGGCGGTTTTGGTCAGTGGTTCCCCTAACACTTACATTATTCAAATTTTAACCTACATATAAAAGATTATATAATGGATGTTGATGCCTAGGTTTATTTTACAAAAATATAATAATGGATTTCAAAATAGTTTTTTTCTTCATTACATAATTTACCATAAGTTTGTAAAACAAAGAATGTTGCCCACCATCCAGTTCTATAAGAATCAAGTCCTTAGTCACTGCAGTCACTGACCTACAATATACCCTGAAAGGATTTCAGGGCAAAAATCAGGATGAGGCACTCTGTGCTCTGAGGAAACAGGCAAAACAGGCCCTTGTATAATTAGAAATATTTCAGGAGAAATTTTTTTTGAATCTGGATTCTTGCATCTTCCCATACTTAGAAAAGCACAAAATCATTAACTGAGATATCTGTTCCTCCTGACCTTCTACTGAGATGTATGCTTGATTGCACATACATATTGGCCTCACCCCCTAACTCTTTGTAGTATTTCCTCAGAGCTATCTGAGAGGCTGTCTCTGGGCTACAGTCCTCAGAAAGTCCTCAAATAAAACTGATACTCACAGGGCTTCCCTGGTGGCGCAGTGGTTGAGAGTCTGCCTGCCAATGCGGGGGACACGGGTTCAAGCCCTGGTCTGGGAAGATCCCACATGCTACGGAGCCACAGTTACTGAGCCTGCGCGTCTGGAGCTTGTGCTCCGCAACAAGAGAGGCCGCGATAGTGAGAGGCCCGTGCACTGCAATGAAGAGTGGCCCCCACGTGCCGTAACTAGAGAAAGCCCTCGCACAGAAACGAAGACCCAACACAGACATAAATAAATAAATAAATAAATAAATGGATCATCACGTTTAAAAAAAAAAAAAAGCAGGAAGGGAGATAGCAAGTGGATGTTTAAAAAAAAAAAACTGATACAGCTCTCATGTGAGAATGAGAAATAATTATATTAGAATTTTGACATTTATTCTAGCACCTCATAAATATTTAAAACAAACCAGAAGTTATAAACTACACAGTAAACATAAACAATATTTAAATATGTGTCAAAATTGTGAACAAGTTCTGCTTGGGTTTTCAAAGAAAAATCAGTCTTGCTTCTTTAAGACTATCTACTGCTAATGAAATTTGATTTCCAGGGAGAAAATATCTTAATCTAAATGAACTGTCTTAGGAAAAAACAGGTTAGTCCTTATATTTTTTACATTACCACTTAAAGCAGTTATAATACATTTTAAGAGACATTGAACAGTTATGTCTATTTCCACACATCAAGGTAAGAATATATAAAATAAGGGATTACCACTTATGTGCAGATATATTTCTCTCCTTGATTAAGAATTTCAGTAATGTCAATACAATTTCATTCAAACCTACTTCTAAAGGCTTTTTCTCAGAGACCAATATATAACATTGTGATTTCTTTAGAGTTTTAATACAAGTAGGCATGTGTTTTCACAATGCAATTATACATGTGACAGCCATTTAATTGGCAGATCATTTTTTAAGATTCTTTTTGTGGAAATATAAATGTGAAACAAAGGCCCTTAATACTAACCAACTTCAGCTCTTCCTCCATATTTCTATTATTAACTTCATTAGGTAGTCTTTATGGTAGTCATTGAGGTAGTCAGATATCCCTTTAAGAGAGAAACTGCTGCTGGGAGTTACTTAGCTGACAGTTTCCAGCTGTGAGTTCTTTCAGGATCTGTCTCAGCTTTAGATCTAAGGCCATGTTCTTCCTGGCAACCCCCAGGTGATGACTGAGCACAGTGGTATTACAAGGCTCACGGCACCTGCCCAATGGCTTCTAACAAAAGTCTTTGTGCTAAGCCCCGCCCTGGGCTGGTTGAGAACTTCTCGGAGCTGAGGCTTTTCCTGCCAAGCTTCCTTCATTTCTCATCTCCTTTCACAAGTGTCAGACCTGTTTTGCCATCTGGAGGTTTTACCTGCCAACTACTGCTCTCTTAATCTTGTACCTCTCTCAGGCATTTCTCCTGATATATTTATATACATACATACATACATACATATATATATATATCAGAGTACATATGTATAACTATATACAATATATAACAATATATAAAATATGTATATGTGCAATTCTAACTCTGCCTTGCTGCCTGCTTCCCAAATGATCCTATTGACACATTCATTAAACAGGGAGCTGTGCTAGGTATAAATAATATAATGCATAATGATATATTAATATATAACATGTAATAGGATTTAAATTTTGATATTTTGTTTATCATGGATTTTCAAGGTAAATATTATTTATCTTGATTACTGAGTTTTTTGACATCCCCTTACATTCTGTACCCAAGGCAGGGAGGCTAGAGGTTGAATTGATTGCCAATGGCCAAATGATTTAATTAATCTTGCCTATGTAATGAAGCCTCCATAAAAACTCAGAAGGACAGTGTTTGGAAAGCTTCCACATTGGTGAACACGTGGAAGTGCTGGGATAGTTGTGCTCCACAAGAGGGCATAGAAGCTTCATGCCCCTTCCCAGGTACCTCACCCTATGCATCTCTTCCATCTGGATGTTCATATCATGTGTTCGTAAGTAAACAGTTTTCCTGTGTTCTGTGAGCTGTTCTAGCAAATTAATCCAACCTGAGGTGGAGGTCATGGGAACCTCCAATTTATAGTCTGGATTTGTGATAGGCATGTGAAGTTGAGGGCGTGGTAGTCTTGCAGGACTGACCCATTAACCTGTGGGATCTGATGCTATCTCCTGATAGTGTTAGAAAAGGGTTGAATTGTAGGATATCCCAGCTGATGTCAGAGAATTGCTTTGTGATGTGGGAAGAACACACATCATACTTCCTTAAAGGCCTCCATTGTTACTGCATTGTGCTCAGTACAAAATAGAACTCAACAAATATTAAATTTTTAAAAATATCCAGCTAGATAATTCAACGTGCTTTTTCTCTGTATTATGAGTTTTATTTTTAGACTTTGATGAGAAAGTTAAACTATGCCTCAGATATTAATTTATTTTCCTTTTATGAACTCTAAATAAATGCATCATGGGTGGATACATTGCTATTCAAAAGTCTGAATTCTACAGAAGCCACATCTCCCAATGTAATGCTTCTATATGTTTGCCCCAGCAATTTTATCAATAAATTTGTCCAAAAAACCTAACAATATGAAGGCATACACTCTAAAACCTGTCACACATCACAATTTCAAAGTAACTCTTCTGGAGAAATGGAAGAAATAGTCAACAGCAAAATTTCAGAGTGGGAGGCAAGTTAATATAATTACATGCCATGAAACATAATGTTATTAAGCATCAGACGGTTTTACTAGCTGACTTTAACAACTTAAAAAAGTTGAATTAACTCAATTCTAGTAGAGTGTGGACAAGGTTTATGGAAAAGTTGAATCAAGAACAGACAAGCAAGCTTGACTGTGAATATTTCTATATTCAAATATTACATGCAAAGTGTCAGGTAAAATTGGTAACAGACTGAATACAGAATGAACTTAGAATCATAGAATTTTTCTTAGTGAAGCAGGCAAAACATTAAAAAAACCCAACTTTTCTGTGAAGATGTGATTCTGCCCCCCCCTCACCCCATTCCATCATCACCACAATCTGCACTAAGGGAAAAAAAATAATTCTTGCTAAATAATTTACATGTCAAAAATAACAAAGATTATTATAGTTAAATAAAAAACAGAAAGTAGAAAATTTAGTTGCTGCTCTCTGTTATATTTTGCACAGTATTTATTAGAAAAAGATATGAAATGTTTGAATATGTGGGCAGAAAGAAAAACATGTTTCCATGTTCAGAGAAAGACTTGCAAATAATGTTTTCTGCTCACAAAAGAAACAAAAATCCATGTTCATTTAATAATATTTGGCAAAAAAAGAAACATAGTACTCTGAGAGGTGATCACTTTTTAACAGTTAGTATATATCCTTTCATTGTTTGTTTTCTACATGTCTATTTTACATAGTTGAACTCATACTGTTTCAATTAGTACTAAGTTGGGATAGTGCAGGGTTTATGGCACGTGTAGTGTGACAGTTTATGAGAATGGACCGTACGCCACATAGCATGTCTAAGAGGACAGATGATTTAGTCTGAGGTCAGACCATGGAGAGCTTTGAACATCACACTGTTGGCATAAATGTTATGAGATAGCCCTTAAATTGAGGAAACTTTAGCCTCTATTCTGCTCTGCCTCTGCTCTCTTCATGCTGGCTTGGAGGGCCATCTCCTTGAGCCACCTATACAACACTTGTTTATGAAGCCATCAAAAGAGCTTGTGATATTTCTTGACTGCAGAGCCTATTGTGCAGTAGCTCATTACCTTAGGCTGGCACGGAGTCCCCATACACGGGACCGAAGATAATTAAAATGACGTTCCAGCGCAGAATCACGTTTCCTTACTCACCTTCCAAACTATGTCAAGTTTGTACTTCCTTCCTTGGATAAACACAGTGTGGGAAGGCATGGTGGGGCTGTCGTTTTCTTACTGCAGACACACTCAACAACCCGCAAAACCTGCTCAAATTTTCAGCTAATGTTGATGCCCTAGCCAACTCCTTACAAATGTGTTATTTTAAGGCCCTGCCCCCATAATCTAGCTACCTAGTGAATAATCTAGTTCCCTAATAAATCTGTGTAAAGCAGAGAGAATAAACCATTAAAGAAATTACAATTTGAAAAGGTCATTGCCATAGTTCTGTTTTGGTTTTGCAAGACTCAAATAGAAAATCCCAACTGCTCATAATTACAAAGCAATATAGTATGGACCAGGTCCTTAGCAATTTTCACTTCCGATCTTAAAGTTGTGTGTAAAAGATGCACTTTTAAAACAGATCTATAGTTTTATTTGAGATGTGTTATGGCGAAAGCATTTCTTATGCTTCTCAATATATTCAACAGGCAAACAAAGCTAATTTTGCTTTCTATTATATTTGTATCATTATTTTTTTCAGGAAAAATCTCCAAGTTTTGTCCTAGCAAGCTTCATCAATCTGCAGGAAAAACTGATTGTGTCCAAACAAGCACTTAAGTGAGCAGTAGGAAGAAGCTATGCACTGAAGTGGGTTGGACAGAACACGTTTAATTCACCCACAACAGCTAATGCTACTTAATGAATGATATTTTTCCATGATCCGAGGATACCCAGTATGTAATTATTACTGATATTTTAAGAACTTGAGACTTTAAACATCCACCCACTTTTGTTCATATTGAAGTCTCAGTTTCATTCTTAAGCTGCATCCTAGTATATTATATATATGTACGTGCAGCATAGTGGCTCTTAATTCAATTTTCTCTGATACAGATATGTTCCTTCAGTTTTTGTTTTGATATGGTCAAATTGGCAACTAACAAATCAATGTAAGAAATTCATTATTTGCACTGTGTTCACTTTAGGGGATTTGAATTGCTCTAAAACTTCTCTCTCGGGTTTCTTTGGAGTCATTTTGCTATAAAATAGCTTTGGTTTGATTCAAGGAATGATTTTAGTGCCAGGAAGTATTAATTGCAGAGAGCCTGCCTATGAGAGCTGTAGGACTTTCACAGGTGTTGAAACCACAGGATAAGAACAAGGCTGACATTTAATAGTAATTTTCATTAATATTAATTTCATTCAGCAGTCCTTTGGGGGAGACATTTATCATTACATTTTTTAATCTTGGCAAATGGAAACAAGTTGTGCTCAAGAGACAGATAAAAACATCAGGAAGCCTAGATCTAATTGAGAAATTACTTTCAAACCCATATTTTACGTTAAACTTTGTTGCCAACACTTATCAATGGAAGAATTATATTGCAAAGTTAGTTTTAATTATTACAGGTTGAATGTATAAGACTTGAGAAATTATCCTTTTTTTGCTCTCAATTGATGCATCACATGGTTTAGGTTTAATTAAAAGAACGATTATCTTTTTTTTAGGCACTCAAAATGATGACATTTCCAGAGATATTTTTTTCCACTTAAGAGGGGGTGCCAACCTGTTAAATGGCCACAAGTTGGAGTCTCCAGAATTATTAGTGGTTTGAAGGGCAGCCTGTGGCAAAGCAGGAGAAGAGAGAAGGATCTGTGAGTGCTGAGAGGATGCCAAAGACTCAACGAGTCAAAACCCGTTTTCTTCCCATGGAAGAAAATGTTGCCTGCAGCAGGGGAGGTGGCAACAATGTCTTTTGATTCCAGATTGCACTAAATTTCTTGATCATTTCATGATGTTTTCACATTTTCCATTAATTTTTAAATCGTTTATAGAATATTTATAAAATATTTGGAAGGCGTGGAAAAAATAATGAATCAAATACCATTGTATGTTATCGTATCCTCTATCTAACTTAAAAAAGAGAAAATTGCTCTTACCTTTGAGGCAGTGAAACTTCTGAGACTAAAGTGGTAGAAATCAATTAGATTCTGTGGGTAGGCTTGGTAGGTTGTTGAGTGGGAGAAAATATAGTTTAGAAAGTTTTTGGTTATGTGCAGAGGAAATCACTTGTGAATTTTATGCTTATCATTCTTACTTTATAGTTTTGTCATTTATGTTTGTATCCTTAAACAATAGGTTGTTTAGTTTGCATATTTTAGAGTCTTATATAAATGCAATCACACTGTGTTGATCTTCTACCACTTATTTTTCTCTTAGTATTATGTCCCTTAGGTTTATTCATGTTGTTATATGTAGCCATAATTTATTCAATTAATTGCAGTACTGTTCCACTGGGTGAATATACCACACCTTGCAATTATGCGTCTGCATTTTTCTTCATTATTTGATGGAGAGCTTTTTAAGGGTGGAAAAATATCTTGTTTATCAATGTAAAATTGGCATAGGCTTGGCCACAATAGTTGACAAGAAGAGAGTATTAAGTAAATGCTCGTTTAATAGTAACTTTGTAATAGGATTGTAGAAAATGTAAAAAAAAAAAAGTTTTCTGAGACCCTAAAAATGTAATCTAGACATTCATTGTACCTCTAGTCCAATTACAGGGCAATTTTCAAAGCAAAAGATTCTGGAGCATGTCTTCTCAATATAAAATGTGTTTGTGTTTTCTGGGCTTAATATCTTTAGCAACAGTCTCTAATAGGAATGGCAGAATAAGATGTTTTGTTTTTTCATTTGAATGGGTATGTTCTTACTAGTGATCTTTATATTGTGAGTTTGAAAAAGAAAAAGATGAATATTAGTCTTAAAACTGTTTGTACTGTTTTCCCAAGGGGATTAGCTAACATTATGTTGCATAATCTAAGCAATTAGATGCCTTAGCAACACGACAGATAATTAGCTACTTTACAGAGCAGGTAATTTTTCAGGTTTGTTCTTTGTATAAAGGAAAAAAAAAAAACACCTGGTGTATTTTTTATTTGTTTGTTTCTGAGCTACTCTACTTTATTCTTGGAAATAGGATGGAAAAAGATTGGGTTGATTTTAGGGCTTTATGTTTGTCACTCAAACACTCTGAAAATCATCACCTTCATTACTCTAGATTTTGTTATATTACCTTCACCCCAGGAAGTACTATTTTTACAATATATTTCTTTAATCACAAAAAATAAGAAATTGTGTGTTTCATAACCTTCTTTCTTGTGAGCAATCACTGTGGCTTCTTTTCAGTTAGACCCCACTGTGTTACAATTTAAGATTTAAAATAATGCTTCCAAGCTTGTGAGCTGTGGATTCCTGGGAAGTGCCAGAGTTGTGGAAATCCATTATGTACATAAATCATTTTCTGTAGACTGAAGACAATTTATATATATATTCAAATGTAGGTAGATGCAATCATATTTAATAAAATAAAAATGAATTTTCAAGTTCTACTAAATAATAAAGACTTTCCTCATTTTTCCTTTTTATTTAACTTTTTTTGGTTAAATATTTGTGTGCACATAGTTTTGAAAAAATCAGTGGGCTTTTACTGGAAACAAAAGGACCTCTGTTTCAGCCTTGTCTGCCCCTGGTTCTGCCTCTTCATAGGAAATTACCTCATAGTTTTTAGTTATTTCTTTAGTTCTTTTAGTTTCTAAATAATATGCACATGCTACTAATTTTTTTCCAGTTCTAAAGATTACTTATTGATTTCTAAGTAAGGAAGATAAGGATTTAGCCCTCTTCCCCTCTGATCACTTGCACAATTAAAAAAGGTAATTAGATTTTATATTGTAAGTGAAACTGTGTAACTCAGATTGGGACTTGAACCCAGCCAAAACCCAGATTGGGACATGAACCTATGAGCCAGGACTCAAGCCCAGCCAAACACCCAGACTGGAACTTAAACCCACAGTCTTTTAACTGAGATCACACACCTGGTCTCAGGACTTAATGAAGCTCATGTTCTTGATGTCTCATCACAGAAAGAATTCAGTGAGAGACAAAGTGATAGGTAAGAAGTGGATTTATTTAGAGAGAAATGCACTCCACAGACAGATTGTGGGCCATCTCAGATGGCAAAAGCAGCCCCAGGGTATGGGGTTGTCAGTTTTTATAGGGGTGGGTAATTTCATAGCCTAATGAGTGGGAGAAGTACTCCAGCTATTTTGGGGAAGAGGTGGGGATTTCCAGAAGTTAAGTCACAGCCTACTTTTGAACCTTTATGGTCAGTCTTGGAAGTGTCATGGTGTCTGTGGTTGTGTCATTTAGCTTGCTGATGTATTACAATGAGGGTATCCTGAGGCTTAAGGTCTAGTGGAAGTGGACTCATCCCACCATCTTGGACCTATTTTGTTCTAATCAGTTTATGTCGTGTCCTTGGGCTATGTCATCTTTTTAAACGTTGTGCCCTGTCCCCTTCCCTCCTTTCATAAGGACTAAATGAATGTTAATTTCACCTGAGCCATATAAGATATATGTATGATATGTATTACATTTCCATCTTTGAACAATGTTTTACCTTTTTTTTTTAAAGGAATTAATAATTATTGTTTTTGGCATTTACTTAACTGTACTTACCACTCATAGTACACCCCTAATTTCTCCACCAGAAGTGTGTCCTTAATATTCAAAATATCAAATGATCTTTAGTTTCAAATATCCATCATCTATTAATCTGTTATCAGTTCTAATTTGGACTATTTGTTCTTGAAAACTGCTATCCTACTGAAAACATAATGCCTGCCTCTGCTATCATCCTAGAAATCTTGTATATTAGATTCTCTGCTTCCTGGTGCCAGGAGGTAAAATTTTTTGAGATTTTGCATGTCTGAAGATGTCTTCATTCTGTGCTCAGACATGATTGATTGTTGGGTTAGGTACAGAAGTCTAGTTTGGATATCATTTCACTAAGAATTTTAAAGTCATTTTTACATTTTTTTCAATTTCCATTTTCATCTTTCCTGACACCATTCTGATTTCCATTCTATTGTATGTAGTCTGTTTTTGTTTTTCCCTCTCTAGAAGGTTTAGGATCCTATATTTGTTCCCAGTGTTTTAAAATTTCACATTGAAATGTCTTTTACATTCATTGTTTAGGGTACTTTGTGGGTCTTTTCAATACATGATTTGAGCAATTTTCTTTAATTAATTATTTTAAAAATTCATCTTCTTTATTTTACCTAGTTTGTTTTTCTGGACCTCTTATTATGGGATGTTGGACCTCATTGATTTATTCTCTAACTTTTCTATTTGTCTTTTCTATTTTCCAAATTTTGTATTTGTTCTATTTCCTGGAAGATTTTTTTCAATGTTATCTTTTAATTCTTCTATGAAATTTTCAATTTAGCAATCATATTTTTAAATTTTGAGAATTCTGAGATTTTTGTTTTGTTTTCCATTTTTATTTCATGGATGCAATACCATTGCTCATATCTCAGAAGATGTTAACTAGATTTTTTTCAAAGTTTTTTCTGTTCTCTGCATTGTTTCTGTTCCTCTCTTATTCCTTTTTTCTCTAAAAATAAGAGATTTGTTTTATCTATGTCTTTCATATAAGAGACTTTCCTTGAATTTCTAGTTACCTTATAGTCAGTCATCTTAGACTTTCTTTTATATTTAAAAGAAACTTCAAAAAGATGATTGGAAGCTCTATGTGTGTGGAAGACATTTGTCTATGGCAACCTTCATTGCAGGGTGGACAATTTTTGAGTCCCTCCAAAGTCAGTCCCTCTAGATCTTCATCTGGGACAGGTCACTCTCCAGAGGATTCTTTCAATCTCTTGCCTGCAGAATATATTTCTAGTTGGCATACTAGGTTTCTAGTAGGTGTGGGTCTTATCAGTTGTTAGGTAGACTTACACTTACACCCCATTTTTTTGCTGCTTATTAATCTGTGACTGGTATTTCTGACTCCATAGCTTTTTCCATTTAACTTCTCCAGAGTGTAAATATCTTATCTTCTGTTGGTGTGGGAAAAATTAGTCATCTGGCTGCTTAAGTCTGGAGAAGGGTATATGGGTCTAAATGCCCCTTACAGAGTTCTTTGACCTTTATGTAGTTCTTCCTTTTGTCAGTCCCACCTGAACTTTGACTTTCTGAGATGTGGGTGTCAGCAATTTCTTGTTTTTTAATGAACTAATTTTTTATCTCTATGATTCACTATCCATACCTGCCCACTGGCAATTAGTTTTCAGATTTCTCCATTGCATTAGTTTTCATGCCTTTGTCCATTCCTCTGGTATTTTATTGACATCTTTTGTCATTTCTCATACACTCCTATTTTCTGTGAAAAGAGCACACACTTATCAATAATAGCATTACAGGACTTAGTATCAGTTTTCAAAACTTCTAAACAAAAAGTCTTTTCTAAAGTTTGTGCAGTTCCTTTGTATACTTACTGAGGCTATTGATTACTTCTTATGTTTCCTTTTCTCCACAGTCCCCAGAAAACTTGATTAAAAGGCACAAATAGCTCTTCATTGCTAAATATTAAAATTTCCATAAACATAAACAAAAAGAGGAAAAATTGAAATTACATATTTTTAGGTCATTGTATAATTTTCTCAAAGAAAGAGACCCTTTGGTCTACCCCATTGTCCCTCTCTTCTCTTATCCAGGTCTCACTTTAGGCATTTAATTTAATTGTTTTAGGCATTTAATTTAAGAGACCTTAATGATAATCTTATTCAAACTCATTTTTAAAATGAGAAAATTGATACATGTAAATTGAGATTTTGTAGCTTGCTTAAGTGATAACTGAGCAGTAGAATTCGAATTTAATTATGTATATTTAGTTTAATGTTAGTATAGATTAGACTGTCTTTTACAGTTAAACATTCAAAGACCTCAAAGGAACATAGTTGTATTTATATCTTCTGTTGATAGAGTAAATGCACATAGGTGAGAAGACATCTTTCAATGACTAGCTAAACAGCATCCTGACAACCACCACTGCCCTCACATAGTTCAGTTCCATTAGTTGGATAACTTACTCCAATAGGGAAAACCAGAGAGGTTCCAAATCAGAACACTTTAATTGTAAGTTAAATTCTTAGGCTCAGGCTTACTTTAATAGCACCATAGCCACATCAAAATGCTACATTCTGAAAATTTTACTGAAAAAGAAATAAAGTTAGAATGGTCGTCATCAAAAAATCTACAGACAAAAAATGCTGGCGAGAGTGTGGAGAAAAGGGAACCCTCTTGCACTGTTGGTGGGAATGTAAATTGATACAGCCACTATGGAGAACAGTATGGAGGTTCCTTAAAAACTAAAAATAGAGCTACCATGTGATCCAGTAATCCCACTCCTGGGCATGTATCAGGGGAGAAAACCATACTTTGAAAAGATACATGCATCCCAGTGTTCACTGCAGCACTATTTACAGTAGCCAAGCAACAGAGGAATGGATGAAGAAGTTGTGGTACATATAAACAATGGAATATTACTCAGCCATAAAAAGAAACGAAACTGAGTTATTTGTAGTGAGGTGGATGGACCTAGAGTCTGTCATACAGAGTGAAGTAAGTCAGAAAGAGAAAAACAAATACCGTATGCTAACACATATATATGGAATCTAAAAAAAATATGGTCTGATGATTCTAGGGGCAGGACAGGAATAAAGATGCAGATGTAGAGAATGGACTTGAGGACATGAGGAGTGGGGAAGGGTAAGCTGGGATGAAGTGAGAGAGTGGCATTGACATATATACACTACCAAATGTAAAATAGCTAGCTAGGGGGAAGCAGCTGCATCACACATGGAGATCAGCTCGGTGCTTTGTGACCACCTAGAGGCGTGGGATAGAGAGGGTGGCAGAGAGGCGTAAGACTGAGGGGATATGGGGATATATGTATACATATAGCTGATTCACTTTGTTATACAGCAGAAACTAACACAACATTGTAAAGCGATTATACTCCAATAAATATGTTTAAAAAAAAGAAAAAAAGAAGTTTTAAAAAAATATTTAATTAGAAAAAAATCATCCAGTTACTGAAAAATTGCAAGAATAACAACAGTACAAAGAACACCCATATACCATTTACCCAGCTTCACCCATTATTAACATTTTAGCCCATTTACTTTATCATTTACTTTCTCCACCAATCTATATAATATTTTTGAACAATTTAATATTAACATATAGTGGCCTTTTATTCTTAAATTCTTCAGTGACTACTTCCTAAGAGTAAGGTCTTTTATATCTCCAGTATAATTATCACAGTTATCAGTAGGACAGGCTCTTACATAGCCCCAGTGCAGTTCTCAAATGTACAGCATATTTATCACCTTCAGCAAGTTAAACATTGATATATTACTTTTACTGAATTTACCACACGTATTCCAATTTGACATTTGGTTCAATAATGACCTGTATAAAACTTTTTATCCCTTCTAATCTATGATCTAGTATGGGAGCAGGAATCATATTTGGTTATATCTCTTTATTTTCCCTAAATGTGTAATGTCTTCAGTTTCCTCTATTTTTCATGATGTTGGCATTAAAAAATACAGTCCTTTTAAAAATTAATAGAATGTTTCTCAGTTGGGGTTTATCTGATGTTTCTTCTCAAATATATTTAAATATACATTCCAAGCCTAAATATTACATAAATAATTTTGTGTCCTTCTCAGAGTATCTCATCTGAGGTGCACATTGTCCTTCCTGGTAATGTCTATTTTGATCACAAGTCAGGTTGCTGTTCAGTTTCTCTTTTGTAGAGTTGCTATTTTTTCTCCAGTAATTTATAAGCCATCTGTGGGATACACTTAAGACCACACAAATATCTTGCTTTTCATCAAAATTTTGCCTTATATTATTATGTACATATTTACATATGTACCCATGACACTTAAGACTGAGGGTATTCAGTGAAATACTACATTCATAAATTACTTGGATTAGTTCCTTCTTTCTTCTCCCCTTCAATGTGGTTACAGTATTCATGTGAAACACAATAGGTATAGAAAATTTGATAGTTACTTTAAGTTTCAAACACAGTCTTAAATCACTAATTGTAATACTTTAGTCTTCCAACATTATTCAATGGTAGAACTCTTTATTCTTTCCAATCTGGATCTCTTGTAGGTTGGTATCCTCTTTCAAGAGAAGAAAGTAGAGAAACTCCTTTACTTTTCAGTTAGCACCATTCCTGTTTACTAGCTGCAATTGTGGACTCTTCAGGAGGTGGAGAGGGGGTTGAAGAAACAGCAAGAGGAGAAAGAAAAATCTCAGCTGACCAGTACTGTTGTAAGATGGCTTTGCCTTCCTTGGGCCTGGTGTGCTTAAAACTGATTGATTATCTTTTAGGTCATTTACATGCATATATTACAGAGTCCTTCCACCAACGGCTGGTGGTCTTTTACATGCAGTTAATTTTATGTGAGCAAACATGGTCTTTTAAGCAGTAATTTTCTCAGCCTTCAGAGGACTTTTCCAATGGTGAGGATGGATTTTACCTCTATGCTCCTGATTGTGCCTTTTGAAGAGTGCAGTAGGATTCTTTTTTCCTCCTTTCCTTCCTCCCTCCCTCCTTTATCTATCTATCATCTATCTATCTATTATCATCTATCATCTATCTATCTATCTATCTATCTATCTATCTATCTATCTATCTATCTATCTATCTATCTATCTATCTATCTATCATCTATCTATTCATCTGTCATCTATCTATCTATCTATTCACCATCTATGGGAAGAAATTGGCTTACAGTATTGTGCCAATGGCTAGGCAAGTTTGAAACCCATAGGGCAAGCTATTAGGAAGGGCAGGCTAGAAAATCTAGGAGCTGATGCTGTGGTCCACATAAGTAGATATCATATGATATTTGTCTTTCTCTATCAGACTGACTTCACTTAGTATGATAATATTTAGGTCCATCCATGTTGTTGCAAATGACTTTATGTCTTTTTTTATGGCTGAGTAATATTCCATTGTTTATATGTACCACAACTTCTTCATCCATTCCTCTGTTGATGGAAATTTAGGTTGCCTCCATGACTTGGCTACTGTAAATAGTGCTGCAATGAACACTGGGATGCATGTGTTGTTTCAAAGTATGGCTTTCTCCCCTGATACATGGCCAGGAGTGGGATTACTGGATCACATGGTAGCTCTATTTTTAGTTTTTAAGGAACCTCCATACTGTTTTCAATAATAGCTGTACCAATTTACATTCCCACCAACAATGTAGGAGGGTTCCCTTTTCCCCACACCCTCACCAGCATTTACTGTTTGCAGACTTTTTGGTGATGGACATTCTGACCAGTGTGAGGTGATGACTCATGGTAGTTTTGATTTGCATTTCTCTAATAATTAGTGATGTTGAACATCTTTTCATGTGCATGTTGGCCATCTGTATGTCTTCTTTGGAGAAATGTCTATTTAGATCTTTTGCCCATTTTTTGACTGGGTTTGTTTGTTTTGTTGATATTGAGCTGCATGAGCTGTTTGTATATTTTGGAGATTAATCCCTTGTTTGTTACTTTGTTTGCAAATATTTTCTCCCATTCTGTGGGTTGTCTTTTCATTTGGTTTGTGGTTTCCTTTGCTGTGCAAAAGCTTTTAAGTTTAATTAGGTCTCACTTGTTTATTTTTGTTTTTATTCTCATCCAAAAAGATATTGCTGTAATTTATGTCAAAGAGTGTTCTGCCTGTTTTCCCTCTAAGAGTTTTATATTGTGCAGTCTCACATTTAGGTCTTTAATCCATTTTGCATTTATTTTTGTGTATGGTGCTAAAAAATGTTCTAATTTCATTTTTTTTACCTGTAGCTGTCCAAGTTTCCCAGCACCACTTATTGAAGAAATTGTCTTTTCTCCATTGTATATTCTTGCCTCTTTTGTCACAGATTAATTGACCATAGCTGTGTGGTTTTATTTCTGGGCTTTCTATCCTGCTCCATTGATCAATATTTCTATTTTTGTGCCAGTACCATAGTGTTTTGATTACTGTAACTTTGTAGTATAGTCTGAAGTCAGAGCGCCTGATTCCTCCCACTTCATTTTTTTCCTCAGGATTGCTTTCCTATTTGGGTCTTTCGCATTTCCATACAAATTGAAATTTTTTTTGTTCTAGGTCTCTGAAAAATGCCATTGGTAATTTAATAGGTATTGCAACTGAATCTAGATTGCCTTGAGCAATATAGTCATTTTGACAATATTGATTCTTTCAGTACAAGAACACTGTATATCTTTCCATCTGTTTGTGTCATCTTTGATTTCTTTAATCAGCATCTTGTAGTTTTCAGAGTATAGGCCTTTTGCCTCCTTAGGTAGGTTTATTCCTAGATATTTATTTCTTTTTAATGTGATGGTGAATGGGATTGTCTCCTTAATTTCTCTTTCTGATCTTTCATTGTTAGTGTATAGAAATGCAAGAGATTTCTGTGTATCTGTTTTGTATCCTGCAACTTCACCAAACTCATTGAGCAGCTCTAGTAATTTTCTGGTAGTATCTTTAGGATTTTCTATGTATAGTATCATGTCATCCACAAACAGTGACTTTTTTACATTTTCTCTTCCAATTTGGATTCTTTTTATCTCTTTTTCTTCACTGATTGCCATGGCTAGAACTTCCAAACTATGTTGAATAAAAGTGGTGAGAGTGCACATCCTGGCCTTGTTCCTGATCTTAGAGGAAATGCTTTCAGCTTTTCACCATTTAGTATGATGTTAGCTGTGGGTTTCTTATATATGGCCTTTATTATGTTGAAGTATATTCCCTCTATGCACACTTTCTGGAGAGTTTTTATCATAAATCGGTGTTGAATTTTGTCAAAAGCTTTTTCTGCCTCTATTGAGATGATCATATGACTTTTATTCTTCAATACTTTTAATGTGGTGTATCACACTGATTGATTTGTGGATATTGAAAGAATCTTTGCATCCCTGGGATAAATCCCATTTGATCATAGTGTATGATCCTTTTAACATATTTTTGGATTTGGTTTGCTAGTATTTTGTTGAGGATTGTTGTGTCTATGTTCGTCAGTGATATTGGCCTATAATTTTCTTTTATTGTGATATATTTTTCTGGTTTTGGTATCAGGGTGATTCTGGCCACACAGAATGAGTTTGGGAGTGTTCCTCTGCAATTTTTGGAATAGTTTGAGAAGGATAGGTGTTAACTCTTCTTTAAATGTTTGATAGAATTTACCTGTGAAGCCATCTGGTCCTGGACCTTTGTTTGTTGGGAGTTCTTTTTTTTAATAAATACATTTATTTATTTATTTAATTTAGGCTGTGATGTGTTTTCGTTGCTGTGTGCAGGCTTTCTATACTTGCGGTGAGTGGGGGCTACACTTTGTTGTGGTGCGCAGGCTTCTCTTTGTTGTGGAGCGTTGGCTTTAGGAGCACGGGCTTCAGTAGTTGTGGCACACAGGCTCAGTAGTTGTGGTGCACAGGCTTAGTTGCTCCATGACATGTGGGTCTTCCTGGACCAGGGCTTGAACCCATGTTCCCTGCATTGGCAGGCAGATTCTTAACGACTGTGCCACCAGGGAAGTGTTATTTTTTTTTAATAACAGTTTCAATTTCAGTATTTGTGACCAGTCTGTTCATATTTTCTGTTTCTTCTTGGTTCAGTCTTGGGAGATTGTACCTTTCTAAGAATTTGTCCATTTCTTCTATGTTGTCCATTTTATTGGCATATAGTGCTTGTAGTAGTCTCTTATTGTTGGAAGCCATCCAGATGCTGCAACGCCATGACAAGGTTATGGGGCGTTCCAGTGAGGAACTGCAAGGCGGAACTGCACGTGGAAGGTGGACTACACTCCTGATAAAAGCAATACTTATAATTTCTATATATGTAAATTTAAGTGTGGCAGGATTCGCCCCGAGGAAAAATCTTAGATTTCCTAGATGAAGAAAAACTACCCTGACTCCCCCTTTGAGTACTGTATGGCAAGGCCCGGTGCCTAAAGAGGGACAATGGGAAACAATGACTAGATCTGGACATAGGGAAATGTTTCTTTGGAAAACACCACTCTCCCTAGAGATATGGCCTTATGAGGGTGTTTATGATGATAATAATAATTTGTGGTTCAATATTAATGGTAGTTTAATGATATTTGATCAATTAACTGGTGAACAGATATGTTCTAGATTAGGGACAAATAGAAATAATTTGGAAAGTTATTCTTTAATAGATTATTGGGATCCTAATATTGTTTGTTGCTATATTAAATTGCCTTTGAGTAGCAATATTCAAAATAGAAATTGTAAAATATATTTTAGATATTTTAATGGCATTATAAAAAAGGAATGTCCATGTAGGAAAAGCTATGTGGGGGCTGGGGAATATATAGAATATAAGGATATATTTAGACTTAGGTGTTAAGGTTGGTTAACCAGCAAGAATAATTCTTAGAACATGTACTGTATGTAATGGTAACCTTGGAATTTATCTTATGAGAAAATCTAGAAACTAAAAGGTATGGTTTATGTAATCTTTTAAGGAAATTTTTGTGGGTTCAAAATGATTCATTCTTTCGACTCAAAACAATAGTATTACAATGTATGTTAATGATTTATGTAATTCTACTGTAATCTCTATATGAGTATATGAAATAAAGAAAGCACGAGATGGTGCTATTTTTACTTGGCTGAGTCTACGAGTCTCAGTCTCCTTCCTGTTGTTCATTGCTGACGCTGTCCATCCTTTCGGGGTATCCTGGATCCTGCTGGAGCTGGACTCCAACATCTTATGATTCTGTGGTGTCCATTGTAACTTTTCCTTTTTCATTTCTAATTTTATTGAATTGGGCCTTCTCCTCGCCCCCCCACATTTTTCTTTGATGAGTCTAGTTAAGGATTATCAATTTTGTTTATCTTCTCAAGGAACTAGCTTTTAGTTTCCTTGATCTTTTCTAATGTTTTCTTCTTTTCTATTTCATTTATTTCTTTCCTTCTACTAACTTTGCATTTTGCCTCTTCTTCTTTCTCTAATTGCTTTAGGTGCAAGGTTGGGTCGTTTATTTGAGGTTTTTCTTGTTTCCTGATGTAAGCTTTTATTGTTATAAACTTCCTTCTTAGAACTGCTTTTGCTGCATCCATAGGTTTTGGATCGTATGTTTTCATTGTCACTTGTCTCTAGGAATTTTCTGAGTTTCTTTTTGATTTCTTCAGTGATCCATGGTTGTTTAGTGGCATATTGTTTAGCCTTCATGTGTTTGTATGTTTTACAATTTTTTCTTATAGTTGTTTTCTAATCTCATAGTGCCATGGTCAGAGAAGATGCTTGATACGATTTCAATTTTCTTAAATTTACCAAAGCTTGCTTTCTGGCCCAGCATGTGATCTATCCCAGAGAATGGTCTATGTGCACTTGCGAAGAATATGTGTTCTGCTGCTTTTGGATGGAATGTTCCATAAATATCAATTAAGTTCATAAGATCCAATGTGTCACTTAAGTCCTGTGTTTCCTTATTGATTATCCATCTGGATGATCTGTCCATTGATGTAAATGGGGTGTTAAATTCCCCCACTATTGTTGTGTTACTGTTGATGTCTCCTTTTATGGCTGTTAGCATTTGCCTTATATGTTGGGGTACTCCTATGTTGGGTGCATATATGTTTATAATTGTTATATCTTCTTCTTGGATTGATCCCTTGATCAATATGTAGTGTCCTTGTTTGTCTCTTGTAACAGTCTTTATTTTAAAGTCCATTTTGTCTGATGTATAGCCACTCCAGCTTTCTTTTGATTTTCATTTGCCTGGAAAACCTCATTTCATCACTTCACTTTCAGTCTGTATGTGTCCCTAGATCTGAAGTGGGTCTCTTGTAGACAGCATATCTACTGGTCTTGTTTTTGTATCCATTCAGCCAGTCTATGTCTTGGTTGGGGCATTTAATCCATTTAAATTTAGGTAATTATCAATATGTATGTTCTTATTGCCATTTTGTTCATTGTTTTGGGTTTGTTTTTGTAGGTTTTTTTCTTCCCTTCCTCTGTTGTTCTCTTCTCTTGTGATTTGATGACTAACTTTAATGTTGCATTTGGATTGCTTTTTCTTTTTTGTGTGTGTACCTATTGCAGATTTTTGGTTTGCAGTTACCATGAGGTTCTGATATAGCGGCCTAAATATATACAAAATTGTTTTAAGTTGCTAATTGCTTAATTTCAAATGCATTTCCAATATCCTGCGTTTGTCCTCTCCTCCTCTCATGATTGCTTGTTTCAATATCATATTTGTGTGTGGGTGATTTCCTACCTTTACTGTATGTTTGCCTTTACCAATGAGGTTTCCCAGTCATAATTTTCTTGTTTCTAGTTGTGGCCTTTACTCTTCTGCCTATGGAAGTTGCTTTAGCTTTTGTTGTAAAGCTGGTTTGGTGGTGCTGAATTCTCTTAGCTTTTGCTTGTCTGTAAAGCTTTTGTTTTCTCCATAAAATCTGAATGAGAGCCTTGCTGGGTAGAGTTTTCTTGGTTGTAGTTTTTCCCTTTCATCAGTTTAAATAAATCATGCCACTCCCTTCTGGCCTGCAGAGCTTCTGCTGAAGAATCAGGTGATAATGTTATGGGGATTCCCTTGTATGTTATTTGTTGCTTTTCCCTTGTTGCTTTTAATATTTTCTATTTGTCTTTAATTTTTGCCGATTTGGTTAATACGCGTCTCGGTGTGTTCTTCCTTGGGTTTATCCTGTATGGGATTTTCTGCATTTCCTGGACTTGAGTGTGTGTTTCCTTTCCCATGTTAGGGAAGTTTTTGGCTGTTTTCTCTTTACATATTTTCTCAGGCCTTTTCTCTTTCTCTTCTCCTTCTGGAGTATATATAATGTGAATATTGGTGCATTTACTGTTGACCCAGATGTCTCTTAGACTGTCTTCATTTTTTTTTCATCTTTCTTTATTCTGTTCCTTAGCAGTGATTTCCACTTATTCATTTTTCTGCTTCATTTATCCTGCTACTGATTCCTTCTAGTGTATTTTTCATTTCAGTTAATGTATTGTTCATCTCTGTTTGTTCTTTAAATATTCTAGCTCTTTTTAAAACATTTCTTGTATCCTCTTGGTCTTTGCCTCCATTCTTTTTCCTATATCTTGGATCATCTTTGCTATCATTACTCTGAATTTTTTTTCAGTAAGTTGCCTATCTCCACTTTACTTGGTTGTTCTTCTGGGGTTTTATCTTGGTCCTTCATCTGGAACATATTTCTCTGCCATCTCATTTTGTCTAACTTTTCGTGTTTGTGGTCTTCATTTCTCAGGTTGCAGAATTGTAGTTCTTTCTCCTTTTGTCTGCCCTCTGGTGAGTGAGGTTGTTCCATGGGCTTCTGCAGGCTTCCTGATGGGAGGGACTGGTGCCTGCCCACTAGTGGGTGGAGATGGGTCTTGTGTGTCTGTTGGGCAGGGCCATGTCAAAGGGTGTGTTTGTAGGTGGCTGTGGTGTCAGGATGAGTTTAGGCAACCATTTACTGATGGGTGGGGCTGTGTTTCCACCCTGTTGGTTGTTTGGCCGAAGGCATTCCAGCACTGGAGCCTGCAGGCTGTTTGGTGGAGCCACATCTTGGTGCCAAAATGGTGACCTCAGAGCTCACACCAATGGATATTTCCTGGGGTCTTCACCACCAGTGTCCTTGCCCCCACAGTCAGCCACAGCTGACTCCTGCCTCCCCCGGAGAACCTCCAAGACCCACAGGTAGGTCTGGCACAGTCTCCTATGGAGTCACTGCTTTGCCCTGGGTCCCAGTGCATGTGAAACCTTGTGTGCACCCTCCAAGAGTGGAGTCTCTGTTTCCCTCAGTCTTGTGGATCTCCTGCACTCAAGCATTGCTGGCCTTCAAAGCCAAATGCTCTGGGGGCTCCTCCTCCTGACACTAGACCCACAGTCTCAGGAGTCTGACCTGGGGCTCAGAACTTTCACTCTTGTGGTAGAACTTCTGTGATATAATTATTTTCCAGTTTGTGGGTCACCCACTTGGCAGGTATAGGATTCAATTATATCATGAAAGGGCCCCCCTTACCATCTCATTGTGACTTCTCTTTGTCTTTGGGTGTAGAATATCTTTTTTGCTAGGCTTGAGCTTTTTTTTATTGATGGTTTTTCAGCTGTTAGTTGTGATTTTGGTGTTTTTGTGAGAGCGGGTGAGCTCAAGTCATCCTCTGCCATCTTGTCTCTGGGAAAATTCTATTATTATCATGTACAAAAGCAATAAAGGTGATTAACAAAAGGCAATTATTACAAAGGGAATAACCTTACAGAATGACTCTTTTCCCTATCTACCATGCCTCTCCCAAAAGAAAGATAGTAGAATGAATTAGTTATGACAGAGAAATAAGGCATGAATTTAGGTGTTTACTCAACATACTGAAGAATAAGCTAGATACTACAGATATAAAGAAGAATGTGATCCAGTCCTGGACATGGAACAATGAGAGTATAATCTAATGACTATAAACAAATCAATCATTTCAGTACAAAATAATAATGCTATGATAAAGATGTGTAGCACTGAGGAGTGGCATCTGAGTCAGGTCAGGGGTTCAGAGAAGACTTCCTGGAAGACATACATTTGGAACTGAAATTGAAGGTTGGGATTTATATAGACCAAGAAGGTGGCCACAGGGATGGGCATCTCCTGGGAAGTGGCAGTGAGGGGGGCAATGAAACCTTAATGAAACCTCTGCCACACGTTGGTAAGGCAGACAGAAAAAATTGTCATAAAATTTGGTGGGCTATTTAATTTCTTGAAAAGTGCTATAGGTTTGCAGGGAAAGGAGTTAATGTATTTGGGGGTAGTGAGGGAAGTCATGTGTCTTGATCAAAGCCTTGAGAGAGAAGGAATTTCTAGATGCATGATGGTGGGAAGGGTCATTGGGACAAGCACAACTGAAGGAGGCATTTCAGGAAGAAGGTGGACCACAGCAGGTTTGGGGGGTGAGGAAGAGTCTGAATGTTTAGTTTACTTTGGGGTATATTGTGTCTGTTGTGTCTCTCTAAACATTCATGTAGTAGAGAGAAATAACCTGATTAGATATACACTGGGTGAAAATCCAAAGCTCAAGTATTGCATTGACTCTCCATTTAAGATAATCACATTATACAGAAAATTTCTAAAGAGATAAATGATTTTACTCTAGATTTATTCCTTTGGTCTCAAAATTTCATTAAAAACCTTTTGTCAAAATTTACAAAATTCCCCTCCCCACCATTGTTTTGGTTCCTTCATCTTTCAAAGTTTTCTGGTGTTATTAATGTTCTCTTTGACAACAACAATGTTCGATTTCTTCTGCATACATAATGTTAACTTTCCAAATTGTTAGTTGACCCTAACAGTTCCAATAATTCTCATTTACTCTTGCCATTTTAAATACTGATTTGAAGCAGATTTTTTTACATGCTGCTACACCTACACATTGTGAAAGTTGTGTTTGAGAATGTCACTTGTTTATTTGTATGAAACTTAAGTTGTCCAAGGGCTTTTGGATAAGAAGAATATATCTATTCAGGACATATTACCATGTTGTTTTCAATTGCAGAGCTGTGAACCATCATTGATTAGCATAAGCTCAGAACATTATGATGAAGTAGGTGGGAGATTTCTGGGGTTGGAGAGCTAGACTGTGCTTGTGATTCTTTGAGCATCTGTGTGAGTGTGTGTATGTGTGTGTGTGTGTGTATTTTCAGTGGACTTTCCCAGTGAAGTAGTGAAGAGTCCCAGAGAAATGCCAGTACATGGCTCTCTCCTTAGTTTGTACTTAAGCACTTTCTGTCCTACATATGAAATAATGTATGTGAATGTCCTTAGTATAAGTAAAGCATTATACCAAGATAAAATACTGCTTCTTTTCATTATATTAAAAAAAAAAATACTCCAGGAATTGGGCACAATGAATCTGGACTGGCTGGAATCCTCTTTTTGCAATAGAAATGTATCTGTCCAAATTTAGCATTAACAAAACTTTGAATGTACTTCTGTTTTCTTCATGTTAATCTTTTTTCCTTCCTTCCTTCCTTCCTTCCTTCCATCCTGTTTTATTAGTTTAATGACTCCATCTCTCCCATTCCTCCTACAATGTTTATTTAACATCTGTTGCATATAAGGCTACACTCTTCATGTTGTGAGAGTTATAAAGATAAAAAATACTGAAAATAATTAGGGACTTTTGAGTTCTTATTATGTACCAGACACTCTTCCATGTATTTCACGTGTATTAATTTATTTAATCTTCACAATAATTGTATGAGGCAAACACTATTATCACCTCCATTTTACAGATAGGAGCACTAAGTCTTAAAGAAGCCCAATAATTGCCTTAGGTCACATAGGGATTAAGAAGCAGAAGATTTAAACCCACATTCCTAATCATATCCTCACTGTTTCATCTAATAAAACCCTGTAGGAAAAGAGACAGGCACAAAAATAAATTAAAAATAAGATAGAATGGGATAAATGTCATGAGAGATGTTCGTACAAAGTGCTACCGCTGCTCAGAGGAGGGAAAAACCTGCAGGGATGTCAGACTTCATGGACCTTGACTCAAGGGGAAGATTTTGAGAGAGAAGAGCAGAAGGAACATTTTAGCAAGAGGGAATGGTTTGAGTTATTTCATTTGGATGAGCCAATGAGTACATAAAAGAATAAAGCCTAGAAGAGTTAGTCTGAGCCATGTTGTGGAAGGCTTTACATACAAGCAGAGAAGTTGGCATTTAGCAGGTTAATAAGGAGGAGAACGGCTAAAGGTTTTGAACAGGAGAGTGACATGATCAATGTAATGATTTGTGAAAAATATTATGTTAAAAATCTGTAGAATGGATTAGCATGAGAAAGTTCAGAATCTGACAGATTGGTTAAAAGTTTGGTAAGAGAGACTAAAGGCTTGAATTCAAGTACTGGTTTTGGGAATAGAACGGGGAGTAATATAGGACAGAAAAAGAAGCCTTATTACCAAGCATACTAAGGCTTGGTAATCTCTTGAAGGAATTGTTAGTGAGGTCTCCATAGTTTCTAAGCAGGCAGTGTAGCTCTGAGAGAAGGGTGAATCCATTCCCTTGCTTAGGAAGGCAGCAGAGGGAGCAGGTTTGCGGGGAGCAGAGTGGACATGCATTCATGTTTCCACCTAGAAGTATCAATGGAGATTTTCCACTATTAATCAGAAATAAAGGTGTAAGGTCAAAGGCAAGGACTTCTAAGAAGCCCTCAGTGCTCAGCCCAGATTATTTTACATTTCTTCTTTTGTTACCGAACTCAAGTCCGGCTGCTCGCCACTTGAAAATCAATATCAGAGAGGCAGTTGTTGTAGAAAGGAAAGTTGCCTTTAGTCAGAATGCCGGCAACCTGGAGAGATGGTGGACTCACTGTCCCCAAAATACCAACTCCCAAGCGTCTGTTTGGCCATGAAATTTATTAAGGGAAAAGGGAAGTAATCTCAGTCAAACATTGAGATGGAGGATCAGTGTCATCACCATCCCCCACTGTGTGCAGGCTTGTTGACGTCCTGTGATCTTTCTTTAAATACTATCTTGTTCACACAGTTTGTTCACACAGTTTATTTGGGAGATTACTGAAGGGGAAGCTAGGGAAGAAGTCTGGTCATCTATTAATTACTTATTCTTCATTTCTACTTCTTTGATCTACGGAAAGAACCAACAGGTTAGGCAAAGTATTGTGTGATCAAAAGATTTGAAAGGTGTGCTTGGGCCACAGTTGAGCAGGGCATGGGAGCGTCCAGTTTAATGTTAGTTACAATATAGCTTTACTAAAGTGACAAGGCAAAGAAGTTTCCTGCTGAGGGCAGTTTCCTGCAAAGAGTTGCTTATAAAACCCCCCTGTCAGATATCATTCCATTTCTATGTGATTAGGGATGAAGGTCTGTCTTCTGCAACTGCTTCATGCTGAGAAAGGGTGTCAAAGTCTTAGAGTGTAAGATATCAACATGGGTTTGAAGTATCTCTTTGCTGACAGTTTTAGTTGCCTGCTTACATATACAATCAGAATAAGCTACAATTATTTTGATGCCTACAAAGATAGATAATTATGAGCAATAGTATTAATCCCATTCTCTTAAGGCCAGTTATTGGAAGTGTGCTAGCCATAGATTCAGTACTGCTCAAGATGAAGCAGCTATGTCATGGCTACAGTCTGGTCATCATGCAGTAAACTTTTTCCCTCTGGTGGCACTTATTGTATTTGTAAAACAGCTCAGGAATGTGCATCAGACACTGAGTCTGTGACTCCATTATCTTAATCATTAACTGCTTGTGCTGCCCTTTTGTGACGCAGGGAGGCATGTGAGACTTCAGCTTTTCTACAAGCAGGGGACATGGACGGGCCTTTGTACTTGGCGGGGTGGGTACCCAGGGTTCTGCTGGGTTTCACTCTTTCTTGTAACTCTGTTCTTTCACATTTGGCTTCCCTGTCATTGGAAAGTTTCCCAATGCCTGAACTGACAGCTCACCATTGATCCCCTTCTTCCAATTTCTTTTCATTGTCATAACCAAATTCATGAAATTATACATCTTAGTTGTTTATGCCACATGGTACTGAACCCTCGCTAATAAAAATATCCATTTCTGCTGACCTTTAGCAAAAAACCAAAGCCAAAACAATACAAAACAAACATACAGCCTTTAAGTGAGCAAAACAGGGAAACCATGCAGAAATAAACTTTATAGTAAGTAAGCAGAAACTGCCACAGGAACAATTCTGCCTACATTTGTCTCCCTGGATTTTTTCTCAGGTTCTGCCAATGAATACCCAAGAAAAGCCCTTTTACAATTAATTACAGGGTTTGTAGTCAACAGATTAGATTGAATAAAATAAAACTCTTGAGCAAGGAAGAGCAGAAAAGATTGGTTTTCTGGACTAGACAAATATAAATTCATTAACTGTGTGAAGGGAATTAGTCAAAATCAAAATATTAAATCAACATTTTGAGAGTTATATTGCAGAATGCAAGTTCAGAATGCTTAAGAATATCTTTATTATATAATATTCCTCTAATTTCATTAGTTGTGAGCTAAGAGCATTAATAGAAGGAAACAATTTTTTTTTTAATTCTCTCAATCTTTAGTTAGTTCTATAAGATTTTTAGTAAAATTACTTCCTGACAAGTATTTTGTTGAAAATCATAATTAGCAAACAGATTTAAGATTATTTTCTCAACTAATGGGATTCATCCTGATATCAGTTTTGAGATGTCACCAGTCAAACACTTTGTCTTCTTTGTCCCCCAGATGTGCTATAGTTCAGAACTAAGTCTGTGCCCACCACATTTCTCTTTGTTGCTTTGACAAAGGCCTGTTTACCATTTGTTTCCATCTTCTGCAATCATCTCAATCCATCACTCCTCTGCTCATATTCGTGTACCTTCGATAGCAAGTGTACCTACCTGTTATATTACCAATGCATCCAAACTTCTAAATTCACTCCTGGCACCCTCTTTAGGCTATGAACTTCTCAGGGATGAGGATTATGTCTTTGATTTTATCTCCTCACTGCCCCAATAATTTTTCTGCTTTCCAAACTCAGGGCAGGCTTCCCTGACCCCTTTCTCCTTTGGTTGGGTTGGGCATGAGCTCTCCTAGCCTCTTGTGCTTATGAATCTTAGCACTTATTGTAATCCTTTCTCTCCTTGAGAGCAGAGGCTGTCATTTATTTTTTATCATTAGGGCTTTGCACTGTTTTCAGCACACAATGAGTTCCTTGGTAAAGATCTGTGGAATAGAAAAAAACAAAGGAACAACAAGGAACCATTCATTTGTATCTGTTAAAAAAAGTTTTGCTTTAGAAAATGAACTCAGATATTGCTATTGATATAGTTACAAATTCAGTTCTTTTTCAGCCTTTTCCCAGGTTCCCTTTCTGAGGCTTCTTCCTGGACGCCAGTCCACTCCTTGGGCACCCAGTGCCTTCATGTCACCAACAAGCATTTCTTTAGGCTCAAAATTGTCCATTTCTTCCCATCAGCATTTATATTTTTTCATTCCTGTGATGATAGCTAGTTGTCAGCAAAAGAAAACAATGTCTTTTAATTCACCAAAAATAATGAAGAACTAAAAACTTAGTGATTTAACATTTTCAAATCTATTTGAATTGTTCAATGGGTATAAACTTAAAGTCATACAAGATGAATAAGTTCTAGAGATCTGCTGTACAACATAGTGCCAACAGTTAACAACCTGGTGCACTTAAAAACTTGTTAGGAGGATAAATCTTATGCTAAGTATTCTTACCCCTACCTTCCCCCAAAACACACCCACATTGACAACAAAGAGACACAAATCTTTTGGAAGTGATGGACATGTTTATTATCTTGTGGTGATGGCATCACAGATGTATGCATATGTCCAAACTCATCAAAATGTATACATTAAATGTGTGCAATTTTTTGTATATTAAGTTTACCTCAATAACATTGAAAAAAAGTGATAGTGTTAATACTGAGGAATCAATCTCTAATGGTAAGATATGGAGTATCACCTGAAAAATGCTTAATAGCCTACTAGTCTGTATACAACCTGGTCTGCATACTGCTGAAGTTTACATTGACGCAGGAGTAGTTGTTTGGGGATAGTGTGTGTCAGAATATTCACCTTTTAACTGCAATCTCTAGCTCCTCAGACACTCTTGAGTTAGAGCTAGGCATATGTTAAGTGCCTAAAGTAATACCTGGCTTGTGAAAGGGAGCCCAGGTTCCTTTCCAGGCTCATTTCTTGCCACTTCCCTCTGCACTCTTTTCACTCCTGCCACACTGGTTTTTGCTTAATTTTGTATGTACAGACAGGCCTTCTATGGCCTCAGAAGATACTGTCTCTTCCAGGACATACCTCTCCCTCCGCTTTACCTAGCTAACTTCAAGGCCTCTGCTAGAATATCACTTTCTCCTGGAGACCTTCCCTGAAGTTCTTTAGGTTAGATTAGTGCCCCCTCCACCATCTGCTGCCATCACATCTTACTCCTCCTGTCCTGGTACTGGGTAGTAGAGGCAACATAGCATGTTAAGGACATGGACTTGAGCCAAGCTACGTGGGTCCAAATCCCAGTTTTGCTAATTACTAACCATATGAACTTGGGCAAATTTTTTCCCAGTTTTATTGAGATATAATTGACACATTGGGCAAATTCTATTTAATCTCTTTATGCTTCATTTTCTTCATCTGTAAATGATAATAATTACAGTGCTTATCACATATGAATTTGTGAGGATTAAATTAGTTAAAATATTTAAAGGATTTAGAAAAGTGCTTGACATAATATGCAATATATATTAATATACTATATATCATTTTTAATATATAGATATGAAATATTATAAAGTATGTGTGTATATATATATTATATATGTACAAGTTAAAGTTTTTGTAATGATCTCTTTTTCCAATAGGGAATAAGTTTTTTATGATAACAGTTTTAGGACTCTATTTTCCTCCCTTATTACATACTTAAAAACTTGTGCTGTTCAGATAGGTAAATAACCTATACAGTTGCTAGAATAAAAATTCCATTGCTAGCAGGGCTCAGATTTAGGTTCTGCCAATGGAAGCATCCTGTCTGAGACTGGAAGGAGAAAAGGAGTTAAAACTTTTTTGGGTTTCCATAGCTGTGGAGGCGCTGACCAGGGTAAGCTCCTTTGGAGTGGACCCCTGCAGCAGAAGATAAAACCTGGCTCCTGTTTTGTTAACCTGGCTGCAAGTCAACAGTGGTCATATAAATGCAGTTTTCGGCAGTGGTGGTAGTAGCTTCCTACAAATCCTGATTTGATTTCCTAGCTAAACCCTGACTAATATAATATTACAGGGACTCACATAGAGGTTATTTAGAATTTTAAAAATGAGCTGAATGTGGTATGTTCATTCTTAATGAAAGAACTACATGTTCTTTTCCTATACATTCCTGATGAGTAAGAACTTTTATTCAATAATATTTATTAAAAAGGCATCCCACGGGGGCTTCCCTGGTGGCACAGTGGTTGAGAATCTGCCTGCCAATGCAGGGGACATGGGTTCGAGCCCTGGTCTGGGAAGATCTCACATGCCGCGGAGCAACTGGACCCGTGAGCCACAGCTACTGAGCCTGCGCGTCTGGAGCCTGTGCTCTGCAACAAGAGAGGCCGCGATAGTGAGAGGCCCGTGCACCGCGATGAAGAGTGGTCCCCGCTCGCCGCAACTAGAGAAAGCCCTCGCACAGAAACGAAGACACAACACAGCCAAAAAAAAAAAAAAAAAAAAAAAAAAGGCACCCCATATAAGACACTATTGTAGGTCATGACATGATCATATGTGTGGGGTTTTTTTTTTGTGTTTATGTGCTTGATTTCCAGGTGTTCTAGATTATATCATAAACATAACACCCAACATAGCTTTCTCCATTATCCCATACAATTGTAAGATCACTGTGAACTTCACTTATGTGGAGGCATTCTGTTTTTCTATATAATAGGAGATATTTTCTCTCTTTTTTCTGAGTCCAACCACACTATTATACCTGGTTTGTGTTCTTATTCTCTCTGATGGGCTATAAGACTTTAATGTAATTTCACATTCAATGTCAAAGCTTGGTATATTAGAAATTTTTTTCAGGAAAAATTATCAACATTTCTCATATGATTGAAATTGCAATATTTTATGGTGGAAATCTACCAGCACTATTACATCATTGGAATGGTGTTATGTGCTTAGAAACTGGTAGTTTGTATTAGGAACAGTCCATTTTCAGTCTATAAATATATTAGAGAATTTTAAAACCAATACAACCATGTAAATATTGCTTACTCCCTTTCTTCCAAAGAAAAATTACCATTAAATCAGACCTGAATATCTTCTATTGAGTTCTGGGGGAAAAAAGTCTGCTTCTTCTTAAGACACCATAATTTTTACTTTTGTCTCCACTTCTTTTCATCTTATTAAGTCGGTCTCTTCCTCTATGTCTTGGTCCCTTTACTGATAAGATGGTTCCCTTCTATATGTCATCTTTCTGGAAAATGCTATGCAGAAATTTCAATACTTCTACTTGAGAAAAAACAACAGCAACAACCATAGGCTGTAAGAGAAGTTATAACCAAACACTGGCCTGAAAGTGAGGAAGCTGAATTATAATCCTACATCTACTCTTTACTACCAATAATATGTTCAGTAAGTAATCTCTCTGGACCTTTTTACTCATTTATAAAAGGCAGGTATGACTGGATTCTAATATTCCCTTGGGCTCTGTATTTCAAAACTGTGTGACTTTACCTTAGTTCTTACCTTAGACTTTACCTTAGTACTTACCATGCAAGGCATGGTAGCTCAACAATAACATCAAGGACTCAGGCTCCTTCTAGTTCTATCTACCAACATCCTTAAGTGCAATATCCTAGGCAAGATGAAGGGGAAAAAGAAAAGGAAAAGGCAAAAACAGGGAAATTGTATTGATGCCTCCAATACAATTAGAATTCTATTTGTAAGGTAGAGTACAGGATGGATATTAGATAGGCCTGCCACATGTGACTAAAAATAATACCATCTCATTGTTCAAATATTTATTCATTCAGCTAGTCAATCTTTATTGAGAGCCTTCTTTGTGCCAGACATCTCTTTAGGTACTGGGCATTTGGTGGTAAACATCACAGGCATTGAACTTTCCTTAATAGAACTTGTAGAAGTTACTAGAGTTAGTAGGAGTGCATTAAAAACAAACACAAAAGAGGCAAAAATTACAGCTCTGGTTTTGTAATATCTTGAGTGTCTCTAAGGCAAATGAGGATAAAATTATCTACCTGGGAGTTAAAAAAAGTCCCAAAGAAAAAATAAGCAAGAATGAAACTGTGCTCACACTGAATTTGGGATCAAACTATTTCACCCACCCTATCTTCTTCCCAACTCTTCAGGAATCCTCCCTTAGTTTATTAATTTTATACAGACGAAACTGCCTTATAAACAAAGGCTTCTATAGTAGGCGTGTTTATCCTTCTTTAACATGTCTGGAAACCAAAGTCAAATTTCTGTCTGGCTTTTTGTCTCATCCCCTTGTCAAAAGAACTTTTTGATATTATAGGCAATGTTGAGTAACAAGAGTATTAATGTGCTTGATACCCATGACTGAAATGCCACAGTCATGTTTGTCAACAAAAAGCAGCTGACTGAACCAAGCAAAAAAGGGGGGAGGGGAGGAGGATTAACCAAGATGGCGGAGTAGAAGGACGTGCTCTCACTCCCTCTTGCGAGAGCACCAGAATCACAACTGGCTTCTGGACAATCATTGACAGGAAGACACTGGACTTCACCAAGGAGGATACCCCACGTCCAAGGACAGAGGAAAAGCCACAGTGAGATGGTAGGAGGGGTGCAATCAGAGTAAAATCAAATCCCATAACTGCTGGGTGGGTGACTCACAGACTGGCGAACACTTATACCACAGAAGTCCACCCACTGGAGTGAAGGTTCTGAGCCCCACGTCAGGCTTCCCAACCTGGGGGTCCGGCAACGGGAGGAGGAATTCATAGAGAATCAGACTTTGAAGCCTAGTGGGAATTGATTGCAGGACTTTGACAGGACTGGGGGAAACAGAGACCCCACTCTTGGAGGGCACACACAAAGTAGTGTGCACATCGGGACCCAGGGGAAGGAGCAGTGACCCTGGGGGAGACTGAACCAGACCTACCTGCTGGTGTTGGGGGGTCTCCTGCAGAGGTGGGGGGTGGCTCTGTTTCACTGTGGGGACAAGGACACTGGCAGTGGAGGTTCTGGGAAGTGCTCCTTGGCGTGAGCCCTCCCAGAGTCTGCCATTAGCCCCACCAAAGAGCCCAGGTAGGCTCCAGTGTTGGGTTGCCTCAGGCAAAACAACCAACAGGGAGGGAACCCAGCCCCACCCATCAACAGTCAAGTGGATTAAAGTTTTACGGAGTTCTGACCGCCACAGCAACAGTCAGCTCTACCCACCACCAGAGCCTCCCATCAAGCCTCTTAGATAGCCTCAACCACCAGAGGGCAGACAGCAGAAGCAAGAAAAACTACAATCCTGCAGCCTGTGGACCAAAAACCACATTTACAGAAAAATAGACAAGATGAAAAGGCAGAGGGCTATATACCAGATGAAGGAACAAGAAAAAACCCCAGAAAAACAATGAAATGAAGTGGAGATAGGCAACCTTCCAGAAAAAGAATTCAGAATAATGATAGTGAAGATGATCCAGGACCTCGGAATAAGAATGGAGACAAAGATGGAGAAGATGCAAGAAATGTTTAACAAAGACCTAAAAGAATTAAAGAACAAACAAGCAGAGATGACCAATACAATAACTGACATGAAAACTACACTAGAAGGAATCAATAGCAGAATACCTGAGGCAGAAGAACGGATAAGTGACCTGGAAGACAGAATGGTGGAATTCACTGCTGCGGAACAGACTAAAGAAAAAAGAATGAAAAGAAATGAAGACAGCCTAAGAGACCTCTGGGACAACATTAAATGCAACAACATTCGCATTATAGGGGTCCCAGAAGGAGAAGAGAGAAAGGACCAGAGAAAATATTTGAAGAGATTATAATTGAAAACTTCCCTAACATGGGAAGGGAAATAGCCACCCAAGTCCAGGAAGTGCAGTGAGTCCCATACAGGATAAACCCAAGGAGAAACGCGTCGAGACACATAGTAATCAAATTGGCAAAAATTAAAGACAAAGAAAAATTATTGCAAGCAGCAAGGGAAAAATGACAAATAACATACAAGGGAACTCCCATAAGGTTAACAGCTGATTTCTCAGCAGAAACTCTACAAGCCAGAAGGGAGTGGCATGATATACTTAAAGTGATGAAAGGGAAGAACCTACAACCAAGATTACTCTACCCGGCAAGGATCTCATTCAGATGTGATGGAGAAATCAAAAGCTTTACAGACAAGCAAAAGCTAAGAGAATTCAGCACCACCAAACCAGCTCTACAACAAATGCTAAAGGAACTTCTCTAAGTGGGAAACACAAGAGAAGAAAAGGACCTACAAAAACAAACCCAAAACAATTAAGAAAATGGTCATAGGAACATACATATCGATAATTACCTTAAGCGTGAATGGATTAAAAGCTCCAACCAAAAGACACAGGCTTGCTGAATGGATACAAAAACAAGACCCATATATATGCTGTCTACAAGAGACCCACTTTAGACCTAGGGACACATACAGACTGAAAGTGAGGGGATGGAAAAAGATATTCCATGCAAATGGAAATCAAAAGAAAGCTGGAGTAGCTATACTCATATCAGATAAAATAGACTTTAAAATAAAGAATGTTACAAGAGACAAGGAAGGACACTACATAATGATCAAGGGATCAATCCAAGAAGAAGATATAACAATTATAAATATATATGCATCCAACATAGGAGCACCTCAATACATAAAGCAACTGCTAACAGCTATAAAAGAGGAAATTGACAGTAACACAATAATAGTGGGGGACTTTAACACCTCACTTACACCAATGGACAGATCATCCAAAATGAAAATAAATAAGGAAACAGAAGCTTTAAATGACACAATAGACCAGATACATTTAATTGATATTTATAGGACATTCCATCCAAAAACAGCAGATTACACTTTCTTCTCAAGTGCGCATGGAACATTCTCCAGGATAGATCTCATCTTGGGTCACAAATCAAGCCTCAGTAAATTTAAGAAAATTGAAATCATATCAAGCATCTTTTCTGACCACAATGCTATGAGATTAGAAATCAATTACAGGGAAAAAAACGTAAAAAACACAAACACATGGAGGCTAAACAATACGTTACTAAATAACCAAGAGATCACTGAAGAAATCAAAGAGGAAATCAAAAAATACCTAGAGACAAATGACAATGAAAACACGATGACCCAAAACCTATGGGATGCAGCAAAAGCAGTTCTAAGAGGGAAGTTTATAGCTATACAAGCCTACCTAAAGAAACAAGAAAAATCTCAAGTAAACAATCTAACCTTACACCTAAAGAAACTAGAGAAAGAAGAACAAACAAAACCCAAAGTTAGCAGAAGGAAAGAAATCATAAAGATCAGAGCGGAAATAAATGAAATAGAAACAAAGAAAACAATAGCAAACATCAATAAAACTAAAAGCTGGTTCTTTGAGAAGATAAACAAAATTGATAAGCCATTAGCCAGACTCATCAAGAAAAAGAGGGAGAGGACTCAAATTAATAAAATCAGAAATGAAAAAGGAGAAGTTACAACACACACCGCAGAAATACAAAGCATCCTAAGAGACTACTACAAGCAACTTTATGCCAATAAAATGGACAACCTGGAAGAAATGGACAAATTCTTAGAAAGGTATAACCTTCCAAGACTGAACCAGGAAGAAACAGAAAATATGAACAGACCAATCACAAGTAATGAAATTGAAACTGTGATTAAAACTCTTCCAACAAACAAAAGTCCAGGACCAGATGGCTTCACAGGTGAATTCTATCAAACATTTAGAGAACAGCTAACACGTATCTTTCTCAAACTCTTCCAAAAAATTGCAGAGGAAGGAACACTCCCAAACTCATTCTATGAGGCCACCATCACTCTGATACCAAAACCAGACAAAGACACTACAAAAAAAGAAAACTACAGACCAATATCACTGATGAATATAGACGCAAAAATCCTCAACAAAATACCAGCAAACAGAATCCAACAACACATTAAAAGGATCATACCCCACGATCAAGTGGGATTTATCCCAGGGATGCAAGGATTCTTCAATATATGCAAATCAATCAATGTGATACACCATATTAACAAATTGAAGAATAAAAACCATATGATCATCTCAATAGATGCAGAAAAAGCTTTTGACAAAATTCAACACCCATTTATGATAAAAACTCTCCAGAAAGTGGGCATAGAGGGAACCTACATCAACATAATAAAGGCCATATATGACAAACCCACAGCAAACATCATTCTCAATGGTGAAAAACTGAAAGCATTTCCTCTAAGATCAGGAACGAGACAAGGATGTCCACTCTCACCACTATTATTCAACATAGTTCTGGAAGTCCTAGCCACGGCAATCAGAGAAGAAAAAGAAATAAAAGGAATACAAATTGGAAAAGAAGAAGTAAAACTGTCACTGTTTGCAGATGACATGATACTATACATAAAGAATCCTAAAACTGCCACCAGAAAACTGCTAGAGCTAATTAATGAATTTGGTAAAGTTGCAGGATACAAAATTAATGCACAGAAATCTCTTGCATTCCTATACACTGATGATGACAAACCTGAAAGAGAAATTATGGAAACACTCCCATTTACCATTGCAACAAAAAGAATAAAATACCTAGGAAAAAACCTACCTAGGGAGACAAAAGACCTGTATGCAGAAAACTATAAGACACTGATGAAAGAAATTAAAGATGATACCAACAGATGGAGAGATATACCATGTTCTTGGATTGGAAGAATCAACATTGTGAAAATGACTATACTACCCAAAGCAATCTACAGATTCAATGCAATCCCTATCAAATTACCAATGGCATATTTTACAGAGCTAGAGCAAATCATCTTAAAATTTGTATGGAAACACAAAAGACCCCGAATAGCCAAAGCAGTCTTGAGGGAAAAAAATGGAGCTGGAGGAATCAGACTCCCTGACTTCAGACTATACTACAAAGCTACAGTAATCAAGACAATATGGTACTGGCACAAAAACAGAAACATAGATCAATGGAACAAGATAGAAAGCCCAGAGATAAACCCACACACCTAAGGTCAACTAATTTATGACAAAGGAGGCAAAGATATACAATGGAGAAAAGACAGTCTCTTCAATAAGTGGTGCTGGGAAAACTGGACAGCTACATGTAAAAGAATGAAATTAGAATACTCCCTAACACCATACACAAAAACAAACTCAAAATGGATTAGAGACCTAAATGAAAGACTGGACACTATAAAACTCTTAGAGGAAAACATAGGAAGAACATTCTTTGACATAAATCACAGCAAGATCTTTTTTGATCCACCTCCTAGAGTAATGGAAATAAAGGCAAAAATAAACAAATGGGACCTAATGAAACTTCAAAGCTTTTGCACAGCAAAGGAAACCATAAACAAGACCAAAAGACAACCCTCAGAATGGGAGAAAATATTTGCAAATGAATCAACGGACAAAGGATTAATCTCCAAAATATATAAACAGCTCATGCAGCTCAATATTAAAGAAACAAACAACCCAATCCAAAAATGGGCAGAAGACCTAAATAGACATTCCTCCAAAGAAGACATACAGACGGCCACGAAGCACATGAAAAGATGCTCAACATCACTAATTATTAGAGAAATGCAAATCAAAACTACAATGAGGTATCACCTCACACCAGTTAGAATGGGCATCATCAGAAAATCTACAAACAACAAATGCTAGAGAGGGTGTGGAGAAAAGGGAACCGTCTTGCAGTGTTGGTGGGAATGTAAATTGATACAGCCACTATGGAGAACAATATGGAGGTTCCTTAAAAAACTAAAAATAGAATTACCATATGACCCAGAAATCCCACTACTGGGCATATACCCAGAGAAAACCGTAATTCAAAAAGACACATGCACCCGAATGTTCATTGCAGCACCATTTACAATAGCCAGGTCATGGAAGCAACCTAAGTGCCCATCAACAGACGAATGGATAAAGAAGTAATGGTACATATATACAATAGAATATTACTCAGCCACAAAAAGGAACGAAATTGAGTCATTTGTTGAGACGTGGATGGATCTAGAGACTGTCATACAGAGTGAAGTAAGTCAGAAAGAGAAAAATAAATATCGTATATTAACGCATGTATGTGGAACTTAGAAAAATGGTACAGATGAACCAGGTTGCAGGGCAGAAGTTGAGACACAGATGTAGAGAACAGACATATGGACACCAAGGGGGGAAAATTGTGGTGGGGTGGGGATGGTTGGTGGTGTGCTGAATTGGGAGATTGGGATTGACATGTATAAAGTGATGTGTATAAAAAAAAAAGAGGGGGAGCTTAAGATATATAATCTCATAGAAAAAAATGGTTATTATAAGAAGGCAACAGACCTACCAAATTTAAATTAGTAGGTCAGATGACTTGGAAAAAGTGAGATTAATATAGAAGTCTGATCCTCAGAATAAAAGATGGGGTAGGTGAGAAGAGTCTTAGAACAGAGATAGTAGTGTGGCTAAAGGTTCTGTGGCCTAGAGACTCCACAAAAATCACTGTGGCGGAAACGTGTTGACGGAGGGTAAAGAGGAGTATGAGATGAGGCTGGCTAGGCAGATGAGGGCCAGAGTACACAGGGAGAGAAAGAAGGGAACTGAGTGTATGAGCCAATGTATGGAGATGTCACCTTTCATAGGAAGTGGAGTATTAGTGATTCATAATGTTTGGGACAAGGAAACCCAGAGTTGTGACTGTACTGGAATGCATGATCAGGTTAGAGAGCATTTTTTGGTCATGCTAAGAAAATTGGATTTATCCAGGCTTGTGGTGAGCCATTGAAGGGTTGTAATGGAAATGGTGGGTGGTGGTGGTGGTTATATGAGTCACAGGGAGCTCAAACAAGTAGTTGTGTGGAGGATGGATTTAAAGGAAGCAATATGAGAGGCAGGGAGACATAGAAGAAAGTATTGAAAAAGTATAGGTAGGTGATAATAAAGGCAGAAACTTAATATGTGTGTGTATATATATATATATATATATACACACACACACACACACACGTATATATAATAGTAAATGGTGACATGACATTCTGGAAAATCTATTGAGTCAGTAAAAGGAAAAGGGAAAGGGGTAGGGAAAGTTGTGGAGCACAATATAAATGACATTTTGTGAGGTAGAGAGGAGCCAGATGATATGGGCCTGACAGGACATGGTAAACCATTTAAGTTAAATTTTAAGAGCCATAGGAAATCATTGAAATGTTTTAAGCTGGAGATGTCATTGTCAACCATGAAGGGCCTAAGACTATTCTACTTGGTAACAGCCTACAGTTTCAAGGCGGCAGGCAGAAGATGTGAGACTCATGGGTCAGAAATAAATGACTTTATTACTTATGGAAGAGCAATTAACATTAGCATCAGCATATCTGTGTCAATTCTACTTGCCCCTAAGACTCACAATTTGAATAAACCTAGATGGATGCCTGCATACATGGTTGCATTATAGGAGAGTTTAGGAAACCCAAACTGTTTATCATGGGTAGCTGGCCTATCTGACTTTTGCTTCTGAAATGGACTTTATTTGTACTGTACTGGACAGTAAACATGCTTGCGCTTTGCTCTGGAAGGAGACATTGTGTCCATCTTCCAAGGTTGTTAGGAACCTGCACTTTGCTCTTCATGGAAATGTTATCTTTACCTTCCAAGGTTGTGAAAAGGTAGCCTAGAAAAAATGACAGTCTCTCTTGCAAAGTGTACACAGATGTGGAAGACGCATGGAGAATAGTTCCTTAAAACATCTACTCCTCTTTTCTATATCATTTTGACTTGTGAAGAATTTTCCTATGAATATGCCACTATGTTGGCTTCTTTGATTAATCTGATCAAATACATTCAATATTCCTCATAAGACATTTAATTAATGTTACTATCAACAACACTGCAGTCAGTAAGATCAGGCAGACCCCGAATCCTGCCATACTTACCTCATCTATATTTTCAGTGTCCTAGACATAATCTACTGAACAAATTGCATAAACCAGAGAGCTGACCTTAGAAAATCATGTGGCTTTTACTTGAAGTTTATGTATTAACTTTTCCTACTGGTACAAGGTATTAATCCAAGTGCAGTAGGACGTGTTTGGAATTATACAGACTCTACTTTGATCTGCAAGGAAGAAGTCTAGGGCAATTCTATCATCCATAACGATATGGACCAATGAGACTGACCTGAATGTCTTACCTAAAGTGATTACTTCAGGTAAAGTCAAGGATAAATTTCATATATGGACAATTAATTCACAACAAAGGAACCAAGAGCAATCAATGGAGAAAAAAATAGTCTCTTCAATAAATGGTGCTGGGAAAATTGGATATTCACAAGTAAAAGAATAAAACTAGACCCCTCTCTTACATTACTCACAAAAATTAACTTGAAATGGATTAAAGACTTAAATGTAAGACTGGATATCATAAAACTCTTAGAAGAAAACATAGGATAACAGCTTCTTGACATGGGTCTTGGCAATGATTTTTTTGGATATGACACCTAAAGCACAAGTGACAAAATAAAAAATGAACAAATGGGACTGCATCAAACTAAAAATCTTCTGCACCATGAATGAAATGATCAACAAAATAAAAAGACTACCTACAGAATGGAGAAAATATTTACAAACCATATATCTGATAAGGAGTTAGTATCCAAAATTTATAAAGAACTCATACAACTCAATGAAAAAACTTAAACAACCCAATTAAAAAATGGGCAGAAAATCTTAATAGACATTTTTCTAAAGAAGGCATACAGATGGTCAATAGGTACATGAAAATGTGTTATTCATCACTAATCATCAGGGAAATGCAAATCAAAACCACAATGAACACATCTGTTAGAATGGCTATCATCAAAAAGACAAGAACTAACGAATGTTGGTGAGGATGTGGAGAAAAGGGAACCCTTGAGCACTGTTGGTGGGGTTGTAAACTGGTATAGTTACTATGGAAAATAGTATTGAGGTTCCTCAAAAAATGGAAAATAGAGGTACCATATCATCCAGCAGTTCCGCTTCTGGGAAATAGCCAAAGAAAATGAAAACACTATGTTGAAGAGACATCTGTACACCCATGTTTATAGAAGCATTATTTACAAGAGTCTCTATTGTTTTTAGAATAAGATTTTCTTTTCTTTGTTCTTAGACTAATAAATGGGAGAACCAAAGACCATATAGATGAGATGAAAAATTAGTTTATCAATCTCTCATTATAGATAAAACTTATAAGTTCTCTAACTTGAAATTTTCACATTAAGTAGAGAACTAGTTCATTTTAAATTACAAGAAGATTTGATCTTAAGGAATCTGAAGCTAAAATATAAGATATAAAATATCCATCTATTGAAATACATTATTTTAACCCATAACCATTAAACTTTATGAATAACTAGAAAAATTATTTCCAGGCATCTTGTGAGTTTTCAGTTAATTAAAATGCATATTAAAAGATAAAACAATTTCCAAAATCACACATGAAATAAATGACAGAATGGGGATTCAGATCCAGTTCATTTTACTCCAGAACCAAGATCTTAACCACTATGCTTTATAGAAAGCCTGTGATTTGAATCCTAAACCACTCCAGGGAAGATTTTCCCATAGGCCCATTTTCATTTGGGGTTAGGAAGGCAGACCTTGTCATCCTTGATTCTTTTCTAGCACAGAGTTTTTTAAAAGTCTATTTTATTCATGAGTTCCCTCCATAATATCCTGCCCTCTAAATAGTTGTTCTAACTCTGTTTTATCAAAAGTAACACAATGTTACATGGTAAAATGCAAATTTTCCTGCTGTCTCGGAGATTACTTATAAACCTCCAAAGCCGAAGAGACATAACTATAAGTGATGAAGGGAAGAAAGAATCTAGATCACATATACAATACTTTCTGAGTGACCGTGACACCAAACTTCATCCATCAGCCACATCTACGTTACTTAAGAGAGGTTGAAGAGGTTATTGTCTTCTCCTAGTGAAGCAGAAAGAGAGTTTGATGTGGAATACAGACTTTTGCCAGGAGATATCCATAGAAATGTTCACCGGGTGGCAGAGAAAAAGGGCTGCATTGGATATGAGCTGAAATTCATGGTGAGGGAAAGAGACCTATCTCCTGGGTGTGAAATGTGGACCCATCAGAAGTGTGGGATCCTATTTAAAGGGGCTTCATGTAAGACAGTCATCTGGATAGTGAAATGACTCCAGCAGAGAGAGAAGCCATTGAAAGAGAGGAAGCAAAGAGAGTCTTAAGTGAATAATGGAAGAGACTACTAATATTTTGGGAACTTAATGGGTCTGAGGAAACCTCAAGAGCAGGGTTCCTCACTTAAGGCTTCTGAGACTGAAGTAGGCTGGAGCAGGTGATTGAGTTTGGAGTAATATAATAATTGGCAAGAACTGTATTACTTATTATGTAAGAGTGAAGCAGGAGAAAGATGGGCTCCAGTCCGGACATTTACAACTAGCCTCCTGTTTACATTTCCTGAGGTAGGAGTCAAGTGAGCTCCAGGCTAGATATTTATGACCAGCCTCCTGTTTGCACTTTGAAATAGAAAAAAACAAGAAGAGGGTAAATAGCCAGACTTTGGGCACTTTAAGATAACACTTATGGCAGGAACAGAGAGGGGCTAAACCGTGTTTAAAAGATTAAGAAGTCACATATTTCCCATCCTTGGGACAAGGGAGACACTACACATGTGCAGAAAGGCTCCTTGGGGTCAAAAAGGAGGGGGTGCCAGATCATAATTGGAGAAGCCAAGCCCCCGCCCTGCCCCAGGCATCTGGGCTGGAATCCATCTTGGAAAAAGTTGTGCACACATGTTACGGAGGGTCCTATGGCAGGTCAGGTGTGGAAAGAGAAACAAGATAATAGGCCAAAGGTAAAAAAGACCTGGAAGAACTGTCCTATATAAATGATTTAACCACCTCTTTACTGTGCTCTTCCTCATTAGGAAGAATGCCCACATACTTTCTCTCTGGGTGTGTATCTCTGCCTTGCTTCTGTCTTAAAAAAACTGTTTCTCTGTGTGCTCTCCCATTTGTTGTGCTGTGTCTCTAATAATAAATTTTGCACCTGTTTTTACAGTTTATGTCTCCTTGAAGCATTCTTGCTTTCAAACAGAGGCAAGAGCCAGGGAAAAATTTGCTTCTAGCCTCTAGCCCTTGCTGGTCTAGTTGCTAGGATTCCTGGTTTTCATCCAGACTACCCAGGTTCAATTCCTGGGCAGAGAACTAAGATCTCGATTCAAGCCACTGCTCACTGTTGTCTCTCCAAGATCAAGAGTGACA
The DNA here is from genome assembly GCF_028564815.1 of Eubalaena glacialis. Taxonomy (NCBI): domain Eukaryota; kingdom Metazoa; phylum Chordata; class Mammalia; order Artiodactyla; family Balaenidae; genus Eubalaena; species Eubalaena glacialis. Next base: position 87,404,197 of record NC_083726.1, on the reverse strand, counting down.
GAAAAAGCTAGGAGATTCACTGCAATTTCATTCAGAGGAATGGAAAGGACTCTTTAATGGAATGAGTTTAATAGAGAATGAGAGAAAATTAAGTTGCTCTCTGCATGCTTCCTAACAATTAAACCCATTTGTGAAGGGGAAACAATGGAGACAGGGACTATGGAATGATTAGGACTGCCTACACATTAATTGTAAATAATGACCCCTCTAGTTACCAATTACAAGAGTATTAGAGATCAATGTTCCAACACTATGTATGGAGTTAAATGAGATGGTAAATATGTGATGAAAAACTCCCTATTGCAATGGGTCTATATACGTGATGGGATCATGGAGCAACCCTATGTCAGAATGACTCTATTTATATATATATGATAATTATAAAAATAGGTAACTTATGTGGAATTTAGACTCTGGATAGAAATTAAGAACAATGTGTCTAAACAAAGGCACAGAGATAATGGTGCAAATTAGTTGGTACAGGGATTCTTTTGGGAATTTTGGGAGCAGTGGAACAGTATATGCCTCTGGAGAACATATAACCTCATTTCGAATGAAAAAGATCACTTTTCATTGGCCAAAGAAAGTTGAGATTTCAGTTTGAACCAGATATATATGTAGGTTTGAATACAGAAGAAAATGCCAAATTCTAACTTAGAAAGAGAATGAATGAACACATCTGTTAACAAGGTGGCCCTGAGTGGGCTGACAGAATTATCATAGACAGATGCATAACTGCTGTTGGCACATGGATGGCAGGTTCAGCCACCCTCACCCCTCACATACACACCCAAAGGTGATTCAGACATTGTGATTGATGATGTAATACATGCATCATGAATATTAAAAGATTTATTATTTGCACATGAGGCTTTCAGGGGAGAGCAGAGCAGGCACCCAACTTGGTCCCAAATAGCTTAAGTGAAGGGCGAACTGAAGTCTTTGGTTGGGATTTTATTGTGGTCTGTGGTGGGACTGGAAGGGGAGCAAGTTTGCATGGTTTGAACTTCCCCATCTGTGCCCAACCAGGGACCTCCAGGTTTTTTTTTTGTTTTGTTTTTTTGTTTTTTTTTTAATCAGCATGCCCAAATGTGTCACAAGAGGGGAGTAGAGAAGACTGAGGCTTGAAAACTATAAGCAATCAAACATCAAATATAGAGTCAGGCTCTTTAACACAGTAAAAAAAAGTCTGTCTTAAATTTTATACACTAAATGTTTTAAAAAAATTGCATTCAAGATAATATATCTGAGAGTTCACTATGAAGAAAAGAAAGGTCATAATGTAAAACTGTAGTCTTTAGAAAGAACTTGGAGCTCTTGGATGGTAGTAATTATGGCAGAGGGCTTGGTGTTTCAGACTGAGGAGACAAAATTTGAATATCGAAGTCTTTTCTTACATTAAAAATATTTATATTATTATACACTTATTCTCTTAATTTTACTTCACTATTAAAAAAAGTCCTGTTATTTAAATTAAGGTATTTTCCATATATTAAAAATTTCCTATGACTTAGGGCCAGAGCACTTACTAATTACTTCTGCAAGTTTTCTAATAGAGTGTTTAGTACCTACATTGTCAGAACGCTTACAAAAAGTGCTTTTTGTTAAAGGTATATCAGAGAAAAGAAGCTGGAACTTAAAACTGAAAGGTCTCATTTGTAATTTAAATCTGTGACTAAATTAATGTAGAAGAAATAATGTGATTAGAATAGATGATGAGAAACTGGAAAAACAAATGATAACCAGAAACATTTTAAAGAAATATTTAATATATTTTCTGATTGGGTTTAAAAATGTATGCTAATAGAATTTTAGATAATGAGGATGGTGTGTTTTAGGGCAGGCAACAGAAAACTATATCCTGTAACCCAAATCCAATATACTGCTTGTTTGTGTACAGCTCATCAGCTAAGAATGGCTTTTACATTTTAAAATGATTATATTTTTGGGACTTCCCTGGTGGTGCAGTGGTTAAGAATCCTCCTGCCAGTGCAGGGGACACGGGTTTGGTCCTGGTCCAGGAAGATCCCGCATGCCGTGGAGCAACTGGGCCCATGCACCATAACTACTGAGCATGTGTGCCACAACTACTGAAGCCCGCATGCCTAGAGCCCATGCTCTGCAAGAAGACAAGCCACTGCAATGAGAACCCCATGCACTGCAGCAAAGAGTAGCCCCCACTCGTCGCAACTAGAGAAAGCCTGCATGCAGCAACGAAGACCCAGCACAGCCCTAAATAAATAAATAAAATGATTATATTTTAAATGTTATATACGTATCTATACAATATCCTTGATCTTGCTACTTCTCTAAAATATTGACCCAGCGCAGCCATAAATAAATAAATAAAATGATTATACTTTAAATGTTATATACGTATCTATACAATATCCTTGATCTTGCTACTTCTCTAAAATATTTACTATCTGGCCCTTTACACAAATAAGTGTGCTGACCTCAGTTTAGGGAATAGATTCAAGGGCTAGAATTTTGAGAAATAAGCAAAACAGTTAGCATTGGGGGAATGAAATGATGAAGGGAAAATTTGTTCAGGGGAGTATGTTTAGAACCTTGCCTTATAGTATATGGAATGTTATAATCTTTTTATTATCTGTTAGAGGCTTATAGTGAGGCATGCAGAGCCTACATTTGACTTTCAACTGTTGTGGCCAGGGCAAAAACTGGTGCTGGGAAAACTAGAGAAACACTTACAGAACAATGAATTTGGACCCCTATCTCACACCTCTCACAAAAATTAACTTGAAATGGATCAAAGACTTAAGCATAAAACCTGATACCATAAAACTCCTAGAAGAAAACATAGGGAATAGCTCATTAATATTGGTCTTGGCAATGATTTTTTTTTGACATGACACCAAAAGCACAAACAACAAAGGCAAAAATCAACAAATGGGACTACATCAAACTCGAAAGCTTCTACATAGCAAAAGAAACAACCAACAAAATGAAAAAACAGCCATTCACCGAATGGGAGAAAAATTTTGTAAACCATATATTGGATAAGAGGTTAATATCTGAAATATATAAAGAACTCAGTCAACTTAACAACAAGAAACCAAACAAATCCAGTTAAAAATGTAAGCAGTTCTTCAGCAGGATATAATTCTTTAACAATGCAGAAATAGTCAATATGACACTGGGCTGAAACTTCCTTCTCACATGCTTCACTTAATTCAGTACTGGGGTGTCAAAAGGAATGAAAATTAAGAATTTTGGAAAATTAAGAATTTTGGATGAGATACCCTTTGAGAAGGGTATCTCAAATAAAAACTAGTTACCACAGCTGCTACCATTACAAATTGCTAAACTTTGTAAGAAGGAAGAAATTTCTCCAATGCCATTCTCTGAAAAAGCAAAAGAACTGCTACTTTTTCTCCAGATATGATAAATTTATCTATGAAACATAACCTCTTTCTGAAAGATTTTTCCAAAATCACTTTAGGTTTGCGGGTCATGGGTCTCGACAACTGATCTAGACTGTTTTCCCTGACTTCCTGAGGTTGAAACCACTGAATTTCTGCCTCAGGCTATGGTTATTTCAGGTGTTAGGTTTTGGGAGAATGATCTAGTCTGAGATAATGGTTTAAGGTTCTGAAAGATGTTTTGTTTCCTAAATTTCATGCACATGGGTCACTGCTGTGGTAATCTCTTTTTTCCTATTAACCTCTCTGTAAAAGGGAATTTCATGAGAGAGGTGACATTGAATTGATGCAACTTCAGAGGTCTATTGCAGTCAAAGATGGTCTAGGTTGCAGGTCCTCAAAAGAGCTCCAATTCAACTCCTCTAAGACATTGAAAACATCTGGGTGAGACTGATCAGAATTAACATCTGAAAAGGGAGAAATCTGTGTATAATTCATTTGAACTTTATCTCACAGCTTAAGACTTTAATTTCTTTGGATTTTACTATCTGTGGACTTTAAATTGCAAATAGACTTCATTTTTGAACTTTAAATTCTTCCTGAGAATTTCATAGTAGGAGTAGTTTGTTTGCAAATTTGAGGCAACTCTGTAATATTGGAATTCATTTTTAGAGTGATTTAATGATGTCATTTGATTTCATTGCAGAATCCTGAATAGATTCTATTGGATAATGTGGCTATGCATAATTTAAGGTGAGATGGGGACTAGACTACAGAGTAAGCTTTTGGCCTTGGGCACAGAGTGACTTAGAAGTTAATTAAATTATTTTTCTGTTCATATCCATTTCAGAGGCTTCTGAGAAAAAACTGTGTGTCACACTCATGGCCCTAGGAAAGTATCCAAATGTTGGTTGGTATTATGTACAGCAGGCCTGTTTCATTGCTGATCTCATTCTTAAGGGGAAAGTCATAAGTTTTGTACACTTCATTGGGTTGAACCCAATGAAGAAAGAGAATAAAGACCTGATATATGAGTGGGGGAAATGCTTCTTTCCAACCCCCTTCCAAGGAAGGTCAACCCTATGAGCTTATGGATGCTGTTCATCTCCTTACATATTTCATTTAGAAGCTTGACATAACAAATGTGACTGATGGATTTGAGGAGGCAAGTAGGGCATGTGTACCCCACACTCCTCCTCATCCCTTCTTGGGGAGTGAGGTTGCCTTCTGACTTCACATGTTAGCCTTTATACCTTCATGCCCAAAGTTTTCCATGTTCCTCAGTGGAGAGGCTGTTCCTATGCTTGTGAAATAAAGTCCATCTAATTTGGAAATTCGGTATTAGTGAGGCCATTTGCCAACAGATATGTCACATTCTCCAACATCAGTTTTATTAATAATAAAGGTGATGTGTTGGGCTCTCTAACTAATAATCTTTTACTTATGTCTTCATTCATTTAGCACTTGGGTGGAAAAGGAGGTATCATTCACTGTATTCTCTCAAAGATCCCCAAACTCCCTTTGAGAAAGTTGCCTCTACATTTTCTTGTTCTAGTTTGTACCCTTAAATGGGGTTGCATCACAGCATAAATGTCTGATCAATACATAATATTGGACACTCGCTACATGAACAAATTTACCCCATATTCCACTGTCTATTCTTTCTCAAAATCAAAGGAGAGTCGAGCTCCAAGTTCTAGTTCTCTTTTATCCATTACTGGGAAATATATGTTATTCTTACTATATATTAAAATTTCAATGATTATTTTTTTCATTTTAACAGCCTCATAGGACAAAGAGTAACAAAATTATCTTGCTAGATTCTTAAACACTACATGAACATTATCATATGGACTGGGCAGGTTAGTTTTATGTGAATCTGTAGGCTGGTATTTTCACCATATCTCACATGCAACCCTCTGACTTTTGGTGGTCACGGGAAATGTTAAGTTTCTCAAATGCTCTCCTATGTTCTGTGCTTCTTGTTTCTAAGCCTACTCCCAGTTCTGCCTTCACACTTGAAACTTTTTACTCAACTCTTTGGAATGTCTAATGCAAATAAATTCCCTAAACACTCTTAGTTATGAAACAGTCCCTTTTCCTTTGGAATCCTGCTGTATGCTGCTTCCTTGTAACTCTTGGGCTAAGGCTGCACATTCTCCAAATTCCCTTTGCTTTAGGGTTGAGGGCAGGGCCAGAATTCCCCTAGCTTCCCAATTCCAATCCTGAATCATGGCTTCTCTACATGATGTAAAACTTCCTTCCGGTTTGGAGGCTTAGGTTATCTGCCTCCACCCCCTATCTCTGCCATAACTGCTAGGAGTAACTTTTTACTGACCTCCTGGATATCTGGGCATTCCTTACATTCTCCCCACATGACTTATAGTTTTCCTTTTCTTATTGCATATTTTATTGACTCCTAGACAATTTCAGTGTCATATGCATGAACTATCCAACACACTAATGCCAAATTTATTTGGCTTGCTGAAATTAGCAGCCTTATTTTCCATAGTCACTCCCAGGATCTGTCAGACCCACCGTCTCCCCAACAGACAGGCCTGCATCTACTATATCATCTTAACTTACATTAATCCCCATCTGTGATCACCGCTTGCTATCATTTTAGCTCCCTGACTTCCTAATCTTCACAACCCTACCTCTTCATGATCTGGCACATTTATATTTTAATTTCTCACAATTTTCAGATATTTCCCTTATTTTATTACTTAAACTTTTAATTTGCATATAATTGTAGATTCATGTACTTTCACAAAAAATAATACAAAGAGAGCCCGTGTATAATTTACCCACTTTCTCCCAGTGGTAACATTTGCAAAACTATAGTACAATATCAAAATCTGGATATAAACATTGATACAGTCAAGACACAGAAGAGTTTCATTACTTACTTACTAACCTCCTTCCATGTCCCTTCCCTCAACCCTGGCCCTTGGCAATCACTAATTTGTTTTGATTTATATAATTTTGTCATTTCAAGAATATTATATAAGTGGAATCATATAGTATGTGTTTTTTTTGGATTTTTTTTTCATTCATCATAATTCTGTGGAGATTCATCCAAGTTGTTGCATGTATTAAAATTTCTTCCTTTCTATTACTGAATAGTAGTCTATGTTATGAATGTACCACAATTTATTTACCCATTCACCTGTTGAAGGGCATCTGGTTTGTTTCCAGTTTTTGGCTATAACAATTAAAGCTGTTATGAACATTCATATACAGGTTATTGTGTGAATGTAAGTTTTCATTTCTCTGGAATAAATGCCCAAGAATGTGACTGCTGAGTTTTATGGTAGGTATGTTGAGTTTTATAAGAAACTGCCAAATTTTTTTCAGAGTGGCTGTACCATTTTACATTCTCACTAGGAATGTATATATATGATCCAGTTTCTCTTCATCCTTGCCAGCATGTGGTGTTGTTATTATTTTATATTTTATCTATCTACTGGGATCTCTCATTTTGGGTTTAATCTGCATTTCCTTAATGAGTAGTGAAGTTAAACATCTTTTCATGTGCTTATTTCTTATCTATATATCCTCTTCAGTAAAATATATTTTCATGTTTTTGGCCTAATTTCTAATTGGATTGATTTTTTTTACTGCTGAGTTTTGAGTGTTCTTTATATATTCTGGACTAGTCCTTTGTTGGATATGTGGTTTGCAAATATAAGAAAACTGGAAGGCTACGGGCATATTAAAGATGCTCAAAATCATTATTAATCAAATAAATGAAACCTAAAAAATTATCAGTGTATAACTATTAAACATGCAAAGTTTTAAAACCTGGTTAATATCAAATATTGATGGGGTTAAACAGACATAGGAACTTATATGTGCTGTATGAGATAGTGTAGGGGCCCATTCCAGAGAGTTATCTGGTAATATGTAATCAAAGTAAACACAGTATAGACATACATTTTAAGTTAACAATACTGTTTTGGCATATAAACTCAAGAAAATTCTTACACAGTTCAATAAGGAGACAGGTACAAAAATTGCTTTTGGTGAGTTGGAGGGTACCTGGTTATCTATAGAATCAAGAAATAAGTAGGTTTCTAGCTGCAAGAAACAGTTTGGGAGACGAGTTTATTTCCATCAAAAGAATGGAATAAGCACAGATTGGCTTCCTTCCCCATATAAAATCCTGAAAGTTGTGGGAAAAACATAAGAAGGCAGATCAATACAGGGTCCCACTAAAAACAGGCACAAAACTATAGCTATCCCAAGGGGTGACATTTAATAAACTCCAGAAAATAAAAATGAGCTCACAGTAAAAATCATGAGATTTCTAGAAGTACTGTTAGAAAAACACAACAAAGAAATAACATGCCAAAGGAAGCACTCCTAATGGAACATACACAATGAAGGAGACTAAAACAATAGTACATCATCTGAGAAATAAGGGCAGCTATAACAAATAAAGAATAAGAATAGGTAGTTATGAAGAAGAATTAACTGGAAATACTAGATATGAAAAATACACTTGTCAAAGTAAAGACTGATTTGGGGGGGAGGTAATATTTAAATAATGCTAAAGCATTTTTCGGAACTAAAGAAAAACATAAGAAATCAGAGTGTGAACAGAATAAATAAGAAAAACTTCACAACTGGGCACATTAAACATGACAAACAAATCTTTAAAATTTCCATAGGGAAAAAATTTGATCATTTTCACAAAAATGAAAATTAAGCATTTATTCAGCAAAGATTTATGAAGTGTTTATTATGGGCTAGGAATTTTCTAAGTTCTTTGGACCACTAAGATTGCTGCCCTTGTAGAACTTACAGTGAGACAAGTGGGATAATACCATTAAAAAAACCATAATAACAGAGGTAACTAAAACAGAGTAAGGGGATTAGAAGTGCCATGGAGAGTGGGGTGAGAGAATGAGAAGACTGCAATTTTTAAATATGCTCATCAAAAATGCTCTCTTTTGCTTTAGTTGTTATCCTCTCAAGGATAACCATTATCTTGACTTATAACAACATAAATACATTTTTCTAGTTTGTGTAATTTATTTGTAATTAGTGACTACATGCATATTAAACTTGTCACTTTGGCATAGTGAGTAATTTTAAGTTTAGTAACAGATAACTCTAATTACAAGTGCTGTTCCAGATGTGGTCTCTTTACTGGAGCAAATAAACACAGACTCTGGTACCTGATATGCAGCTATTGAAATATGTTATATTTCTCTTTACCAACAAACTCAGAATTCCAGAACAGCATGCTTTCATCAGGCAGGGACAGCAATATACCTTTGCTATCTTGATTCAGGTCTCTGGCTTTATGCCATAGTTTAGTCATGAGGGAACTCAATCATCTCACTATTCAACAAGGCATCACTCTGGTTAACTACATTGATAGAATCATGCTTACAGGACTTAACTAATAGAAAGTATCAAGTAACTAGATGCTCATTAAAACACATACATGAGGGCTTCCCTGGTGGCGCAGTGGTTGAGAATCTGCCTGCCAATGCAGGGGACACGGGTTCGAGCCCTGGTCTGGGAAGATCCCACATGCCACGGAGCAACTAGGCCCGTGAGCCACAACTACTGAGCCTGCGCTACTGGAGCCTGTGCTCTGCAACAAGAGAGGCCCGCGCACGGCGATGAAGAGTGGCCCCCGCTTGCCGCAACTAGAGAAAGCCCTCGCACAGAAACGAAGACCCAACACAGCCAAAAATAAATAAATAAATAAATAAGTTAAAAAAAAAAAAAAAACACATACATGGCAGAGGTTTGGTGATCCACCCCATAAAAATTCATCTCAGTTTTATGGCTCTGAGGAGCCAGCACATCTAGTGGTGTTCAGAGTGTCTGTGGCTAATTGGGATGCTGTATGGAGCTTCTTACAAAGTTCTATGGGAAGCTTCCTCACTGGACAGTCTTTTAAGGTTCTGAAGCAAAGCCATGACCTCTTTGGCAAATAACTATTTTGCTTTTGTGAATTAGATTTGGCTTGCTTTGGATACCTGGTAGAGAATACCAAATGACCATCAGATATGAGTTTTCTGAAATGAACTGAATTTTATAGGGTTATTTGGCTACAGAATGGGAGATATCCAACAAATATCCAACATCAAGTTGTAGCAGTACAAATGAGATTGAGATCAAGATCAACGTGGTCCTGGAAATACAAATAAGTTGCATGATAAATTTGTTCACATTTTTGACATTCATTTCTCTTGCACTGTCCCTTCCTCTCAATAGGCATCTGAGAGTCCAAGGAAAATTCCCTATGAACATGTGATGGAAGAAGATAGTTTATAATATGGATTTGCTTTCCCTGCCTGCCATGTTCCTCTCTGCAACATCTTAATGAATCTCTAAGTGCAACATCTCTGCTGAACTTAATGAATGCTTTATTCACCATTATGACGTCCCATACAATCTTACTTCTGTTTTAAAGAAATTATTGTACAGGGAAAAAAATAAGAGAGATAATGGGCTGATTTTCATAATATTAATTCATCTTACTGTTTACCAATTATGATCTTAGAAAATGACAGATTAGCCTTTTGGAGACATTAAGGTCTATTGAAGAACTGCTTTGCAAAGCTAAAACTTATTCTCCAAAAGTATGATATATTCTCTGAACTATGACAGAATATATAGTACTTATCCTTCTAAAACCATAATAGATGGATCTGGGAATCAAGGGGTAGAAGTAAAACTGGCATATTTCACTATTACACTGAATAATTCACTTGAAAAATATGTGCTCTCCAGTTTTTGTGTGTTGGGGGGGGGGCTTAGTTCTTAAAGGAAGAATACTTCCATCAAAGGAAACACAGAGATTATCCACTGAACTGGGAAGCTGAGATTGCCACTCCTTTGTTAGACATACTGTATTGATGGAAGTGATAAGTCCTGATTATCAAGGGGATATAAGGTGTCTAGAACATAAAGAGTGTAGAAGTGCATGTCTAAAATCCAGGGGATTCTCTAGGTACCTACAAGCTATAGTGGCAAAATTTAATGAGAGGTACAGCAACCACATGGGAGCAGGACCCTTAAGATTCAAACACTCCAGGAACGAGGAGTAGGATTACATATCAAGTAACGAAACTTGTTCCACCAAAGTGCCTAGTAAGGTCAAAGGGAATATTGAATAAATTGCAGAATAATGAAGTTATAGATACTAATTATAATCAGTGTTCAGTTGCAAAAATAAAGACTTTATAAGATATCTAAATTAGTCCTTGATTTATTATATATTTATTAGTATTAATCAGTTTCTCTTTTTTATCTTTTCCCATATTTTATATAAGGTATGTTGATGGTAGTTAAGTTTATTATTTAGTTAATTGCTCAAAATATCTCAAGATAGATAAAATTGTGACTGAAATAGAGGAGCAAAGAACAGCTATTAGAGAAGGTTGGTGACTCACAAGATACTACATTTCACCAAAGGAGAGGAGAATAATTTTATTTTTATTGGTACAAGGGATAGTGGGAGCAGGTTATTATTTATTCCCTTATTCACTAATTTGTTAATTTTTTTATATTGATCACTTACTATATGCCAGATACAGTTCTAGGCACTGTAATATCATAGTTAAAAAAATATAATTTTTGTTCTACTTTTTAGTAGAGAGAGAAGACAATAAACACCATAAATAAGAAGGATGTATAGTGCGCTAGAATAATGCTGAGTGCTATCTAGAGTAGAAAAGAAGAATTAGGAATTATAGAGGGAGAGAGATTGAGGAGGATGAAATTTAAGTAAGCTGTTCAGGAAAGATCTCACTGACTGACTGACATTTGAAGTACAATATGCTGAAGAATATGAGAGAAGAAGCCATGCAAATATCAGGAGAAGACATTCCAGGCAGAGTGAGCAACAAAGTCCTGAGGTGGGAGTGTGCCTGGCATATTAAAGGAACTGCTAGGAGGCTATCTTGGCCAGATTGTCACTTGTTAGCCACCCTGATGACTTTGGATTTAAATTGGAAAGAGGGTAACAGGGAGTTCTAAGCAGAGAATTTATTGCTATAGTCAAGAATAATACATGTTGATGTTGCCAGAAAGATGGACCATGGTGGATTCCATAGAGTGATTCACTCAACATCTTTCTTATCACTTTCTATTTTACTTTTTGTATTATATTAAAAGGCTGAAATCTATACTTTCTCACTAAGGTTTTCTTATAGCTCTTTTTGGATGTGGTTTAATTGGTGTCAATCAGATACATTTGTGCAAGGATTAATTTTGGAACTGTATACTGTATAATGAGGGAGGCCGTGTCACTGTGGATGTCCATTACAGATTTGAGCAGGTGCTGCACTGCTCTGGAGAGGTCTCCAGACATTGCTATGGCAATTACTTCATTCTAGTTAAGGTCATATCTTCTATCAGAAAACAGTATTGGCAGTGGCTTCCTGCTCTCCAGGTCACAGCTAAGACAGTGTGATTGTGAAGGCAACTGTTGTAAGTCACTGTTTCCCATATCCTTAGCTTCCTACTCTTCTTGAGAGCAGCTCCTTGGACAGACCTTTGTGATGTGGCTCTAGTAGTTATTCCTAGAAACCCATCCTAGAATCTGCCCCTCCACCTCTTAAAATGATTTGGAAGCATTTAATTCCTTTTGCTTTTTATAGAAAGGAGCTCTTTATTGTTTGAAATGTAACTCTGGATGATACAGGGAAGTTGAGGTATCATCTGGATCTGTGCACTTTGAAGCCAATCCAAAGACCTTAAAGGAAAAGGAAAACAGAAACTTCCAAAGAGGTGGACTATTGTAATTTGAATACATGGTATAGCATGACAATATGTAGCATCAAAGCTAGTGTGAAGAGAATAAATATTGAATTAATAAGCTCTGATTTCGGGCTTCCCTGGTGGTGCAGTGGTTGAGAATCTGCCTACCAATGCAGGGGACACGGGTTCGAGCCCTGGTCTGGGAAGATCCCACATGCCGTGGAGCAACTGGGCCCGTGAGCCACAATTACTGAGCCTGCGCGTCTGGAGCCTATGCTCCGCAACAAGAGAGGCCGCGATGGTGAGAGGCCCGCGCACCGCGATGAAGAGTGGCCCCCACTTGCCACAACCAGAGAAAGCCCTCGCACAGAAACGAAGACCCAACACAGCCATAAAAAAAAAAAAGAAAGAAAAAGCTCTGATTTCAGAGCAAGGTAAAAAGAAATTTTACAGCATAAATTCATGAGCTTAAGGAAAAAAAGTGAAAAATTTTTCCTATGCTACTACGTCTTGCCCACTTTGGTGTCTAGATTTTGGTCTTCAAAACTCTTCAGAGGAGTAGGGGCAAGATGGCGGAAGAGTAAGACGCGGAGATCACCTTCCTCCCACAGATACAGTAGAAATACATCTACACGTGGAACTGCTCCTATAGAACACCCACTGAACGCTGGCAGAAGACGTCAGACCTCGCAAAAGGCAAGAAAATCCCCACGTACTTGGGTAGGGCAAAAGAAAAAAGAAATAACAGAGACAAAAGAATAGGGATGGGACCTGCACCAGTGGGAGGGAGCTGTGAAGGAGGAAAGGTGTCCAAACACTAGGAAGCCCCTTCACGGGCAGAGACTGCGGGTGGCAGAGGGGGGAAGCTTCAGAGCCATGGAGGAGGGCGCAGGCACAGGGGTGCGGAGGGCAAAGCAGAGAGATTCCCGAACAGAGGATCAGCGCCGAGCAGCACTCACCAGCCCGAGAGGCTTGTCTGCTCAGCCGCTGGGGCGGGCGGGGGCTGGGAGCTGAGGCTCGGGCTTCCGTGCTAGCCGGGAGGGAGTCCGGGAAAAAGACTGCAGCTGCCGAAGAGGCAAGAGACTTCTTCTGCGGCCAGTGCAGCCCGCCAGGGCCAGGCTCCCGCGATCCAGGGACAACTTCCCCGGGAGAGCGCACTGCGCGCCTCAGGCTGCTGCAACGTCACGCCGGCTTCTGCCACCGCAGGCTCACCCCGCCTCCTCCGTACCGCTCCCTCCCCCCGGCCTGACTGAGCCAGAGCCCCCGAATCAGCTGCTCCTTTAACCCCGTTCTGTCTGGGCGGGGAACAGACGCCCTCAGGCGACCTACATGCAGAGGCGGGTCCAAATCCAAAGCTGAACCCCGGGAGCTGTACGAACAAAGAAGAGAAAGGGAAATCTCTCCCAGCAGCCTCAGAAGCAGTGGATTAAAGCTCCACAAACAACTTGATGTGCCTGCATCTGTTGAATACCTGAATAGACAACGAATCATCCCAAATTTAGGAGGTGGACTTTGAGAGCAGGATATATTAATTTTTCCCCTTTTCCTTTTTTTGTGAGTGTATATGTGTATGCTTCTGGGTGAGATTTTGTCTGTATAGCTTTGCTCTCACCGTTAGTCCTAGGGTTAGGTCCGTCCGTTTTTTTTTTTTTAACTTAAAAAAATTTTTTTCCCCTAATAAATGTTTTCTTAATAATTTTTTCCTTATTTTCTGTTTTTAAAAAATTTAAAAAAGTTTTTAATAAGTTTTTTCTTATTTTTTATTTTAAAAAATTAAAAAATTTTTCCTTAATAAATTTTTTTCTTAATAATTTTTTTCTGATTTTTTATTATAAAAAATTAATAAATCTTTTTAAAAATTAAAAAAATTTTTTGTTCTTAATAAATTTATTCTTAATAATTTTTTTCTTATTTTTTATTATAATAGCTTTATTTTATTTTATTTTATCCACTTTCTTTCTTTCTTTCTATTTTTTCTCCCTTTTATTCTGAGCCGTGTGGATGAAAGGCTCTTGGTGCTCCAGCCAGGCATCAGGGCTGTGCCTCTGAGGTGGGAGAGCCAACTTCAGGACACTGGTCCACAAGAGACCTCCCAGCTCCATGTAATACCAAATGGCGAAAATCTCTCAGAAATCTCCATCTCAACATCAAGACCCAGCTTCACTCAACGACCAGCAAGCTACAGTGCTGGACACCCTATGCCAAACAACTAGCAAGACAGGAACACAGCCCCATCCATTAACAGAGAGGCTGCCTAAAATCATAGTAAGGCCACAGACACCCCAAAACACACCACCAGATGTGGACGTGCCCACCAGAAAGACAAGATCCAACCTCATCCACCAGAACACAGGCACTAGTCCCCTCCACCAGGAAGCCTACACAACCCACGGAACCAACCTTAGCCACTGGGGACAGATACCAAAAACAACGGGAACTACGAACCTGCAGCCTGTGAAAAGGAGACCCCAAACACAGTAAGATAAGCAAAATGAGAAGACAAAAAAACACACAGCAGGTGAAGGAGCAGGGTCAAAACACACCAGACCTAACAAATGAAGAGGAAATAGGCAGTCTACCTGAAAAAGAATTCAGAATAATGATAGTAAAGATGATCCAAAATCTTGGAAATAGAATAGACAAAATGCAAGAAACATTTAACAAGGACCTAGAAGAACTAAAGAGTAAACAAGCAATGATGAACAACACAATAAATGAAATTAAAAATACTCTAGACGGGATCAATAGCAGAATAACTGAGGCAGAAGAACGGATAAGTGACCTGGAAGATAAAATGGTGGAAATAACTACTGCAGACCAGAATAAAGAAAAAAGAATGAAAAGAACTGAGGACAGTCTCAGAGACCTCTGGGACAACATTAAACGCACCAACGTTCGAATCATAGGGGTCCCAGAAGAAGAAGAGAAAAAGAAAGGGACTGAGAAAATATTTGAAGAGATTATAGTTGAAAACTTCCCTAATATGGGAAAGGAAATAGTTAATCAAGTCCTGGAAGCACAGAGAGTCCCATACAGCATAAATCCAAGGAGAAACTCGCCAAGACACATATTAATCAAACTATCAAAAATTAAATATAAAGAAAACATATTAAAAGCAGCAAGGGAAAAACAACAAATAACACACAAGGGCATCCCCATAAGGTTAACAGCTGATCTTTCAGCAGAAACTGCAAGCCAGAAGGGAGTGGCAGGATATACTTAAAGTGATGAAGGAGAAAAACCTACAACCAAGGTTACTCTACCCAGCAAGGATATCATTCAGATTTGATGGAGAAATTAAAACCTTTACAGACAAGCAAAAGCTGAGAGAGTTCAGCACCACCAAACCAGCTTTATAACAAATGCTAAAGGAACTTCTCTAGGCAAGAAACACGAGAGAAGGAAAACACCTACAATAACAAACCCAAAACATTTAAGAAAATGGGAATAGGAACATACATATCGATAATTACCTTAAATGTAAATGGATTAAATGCTCCCACCAAAAGACACAGACTGGCTGAATGGATACAAAAACAAGACCCATATATATGCTGTCTACAAGAGACCCACTTCAGACCTAGAGACACATACAGACTGAAAGTGAAGGGATGGAAAAAGGTATTCCATGCAAATGGAAATCAGAAGAAAGCTGGAGTAGCAATTCTCATATCAGACAAAATAGACTTTAAAATAAAGACTATTACAAGAGACAAAGAAGGACACTATATAATGATCAAGGGATCGATCCAAGAGGAAGGTATAACAATTGTAAATATTTATGCACCCAACATAGGAGCACCTCAATACATAAGGCAAATACTAACAGCCATAAAAGGGGAAATCGACAGCAACACAATCATAGTAGGGGACTTTAACACCCCACTTTCACCAATGGACAGATCATCCAAAATGAAAATAAATAAGGAAACACAAGACATAAATGATACATTAAACAAGATGGACTTAATTGATATTTATAGGACATTCCACCCAAAAACAACAGAATATACATTTTTCTCAAGTGCTCATGGAACATTCTCCAGGATAGATCATATCTCGGGTCACAAATCAAGCCTTGGTAAATTTTAAAAAATTGACATCGTATCAAGTATCTTTTCTGACCACAACGCTATGAGACTAGATATCAATTACAGGAAAAGATCTGTAAAAAATACAAACACATGGAGGCTACACAATACACCACTTAATAACGAAGTGATCACTGAAGAAGTCAAAGGGGAAATCAAAAAATACCTAGAAACAAATAACAATGGAGACACGACGACCCAAAACCTATGGGATGAAGCAAAAGCAGTTCTAAGAGGGAAGTTTATAGCAATACAAGCCTACATCAAGAAACAGGAAACAACTCGAATAAACAACCTAACCTTTCACCTAAAGCAATTAGAGAAAGAAGAACAAAAAAACCCCAAAGCTAGCAGAAGGAAAGAAATCATAAAGATGAGATCAGAAATAAATGAAAAAGAAATGAAGGAAACAATAGCAAAAATCAATGAAACTAAAAGCTAGTTCTTTGAGAAGATAAACAAAATTGATAAACCATTAGCCAGACTCATCAAGAGAAAAAGGGAGAAGACTCAAATCAATAGAATTAGAAATGAAAAAGGAAAAGTAACCACTGACACTGCAGAAATACAAACGATCATGAGAGATTACTACAAGCAACTTTATGCCAATAAAATGGACAACCTGGAAGAAATGGACAGATTCTTAGAAATGCACAACCTGCCGAGACTGAACCAGGAAGAAATAGAAAATATGAACAGACCAATCACAAGCACTGAAATTGAAACTGTGATTAAAACTCTTCCAACACACAAAAGCCCAGGACCAGATGGCTTCACAGGCAAATTCTATCAAACATTTAGAGAAGAGCTAACACCTATCCTTCTCAAACTCTTCCAAAATATTGCAGAGGGAGGAACACTCCCCAACTCATTCTATGAGGCCACCATCACCCTGATACCAAAACCAGACAAAGATGTCACAAAGAAAGGAAACTACAGACCAATATCACTGATGAACATAGATGCAAAAATCCTCAACAAAATACTAGCAAACAGAATCCAACAGCACATTAAAAGGATTATACACCATGATCAAGTGGGGTTTATTCCAGGAATGCAAGGATTCTTCAGTATACGCAAATCAATCAACGTGATACATCATATTAACAAATTGAAGGAGAAAAACCATATGATCATCTCAATAGATGCAGAGAAAGCTTTCGACAAAATTCAACACCCGTTTATGATAAAAGCCCTGCAGAAAGTAGGCATAGAGGGAACTTTCCTCAACATAATAAAGGCCATATATGACAAACCCACAGCCAACATTGTCCTCAATGGTGAAAAACTGAAACCATTTCCACTAAGATCAGGAACAAGACAAGGTTGCCCACTCCCACCACTATTATTCAATATAGTTTTGGAAGTGTTAGCCACAGCAATCAGAGAAGAAAAAGAAATAAAAGGAATCCAAATCGGAAAAGAAGAAGTAAAGCTGTCACTGTTTGCAGATGACATGATACTATATAGAGAGAATCCTAAAGATGCTACTAGAAAACTACTAGAGCTAATCAATGAATTTGGTAAAGTAGCAGGATACAAAATTAATGCACAGAAATCTCTTGCATTCCTATATACTGATGAAAAATCTGAAAGTGAAATTAAGAAAACACTCCCGTTTACCGTTGCAACAAAAAGAATAAAATATCTAGGAATAAACCTACCTAAGGAGACAAAAGACCTGTATGCAGAAAATTATAGGACACTGATGAAAGAAATTAAAGATGATACAAATAGATGGAGAGATATACCATGTTCTTGGATTGGAAGAATCAACATTGTGAAAATGACTCTGCTACCCAAAGCAATCTACAGATTCAATGCAATCCCTATCAAACTACCACTGGCATTTTTCACAGAACTAGAACAAAAAATTTCTCAATTTGTGTGGAAACACAAAAGACCCCGAATAGCCAAAGCAATCTTGAGAACGAAAAATGGAGCTGGAGGAATCAGGCTCCCTGACTTCAGACTATATTACAAAGCTACAGTAATCAAGACAGTTTGGTACTGGCACAAAAACAGAAATATAGATCAATGGAACAGGATAGAAAGCCCAGAGATAAGCCCACGCACATATGGTCACCTTATCTTTGATAAAGGAGGCAAGCATATACAGTGGAGAAAAGAAAGCCTCTTCAATAAGTGATGCTGGGAAAATTGGACAGGTACATGTAAAAGTATGAAATTAGAACACTCCCTGACACCATACACAAAAATAAACTCAAAATGGATTAAAGACCTAAGTGTAAGGCCAGACACTATCAAACTCTTAGAGGAAAACATAGGCAGAACACTCTATGACATAAATCACAGCAAGATCCTTTTTGACCCACCTCCTAGAGAAATGGAAATAAAAACACAAATAAACAAATGGGACCTAATGAAACTTAAAAGCTTTTGCACAGCAAAGGAAACCATAAACAAGATCAAAAGACAACCCTCAGAATGGGAGAAAATATTTGCAAATGAAGCAACTGAGAAAGGATTAATCTCCAAGATTTACAAGCAGCTCATGCAGCTCAATAACAAAAAAAACAAACAACCCAATCCAAAAATGGGCAGAAGACCTAAATAGACATTTCTCCAAAGAAGATATACAGATTGCCAACAGACACATGAAAGAATGCTCAACATAATTTATCATTAGAGAAATGCAAATCAAAACTACAATGAGGTATCATCTCACACCGGTCAGAATGGCCATCATCAAAAAATCTAGAAACAATAAATGCTGGAGAGGGTGTGGAGAAAAGGGAACACTCTTGCACTGTTGGTGGGAATGTAAATTGATACAGCCACTATGGAGAACAGTATGGAGGTTCCTTAAAAAACTACAAATAGAACTACCATACCACCCAGCAATCCCACTACTGGGCATATACCCTGAGAAAACCATAATTCAGAAAGAGTCATGTACCAAAATATTCATTGCAGCTCTGTTTACAATAGCCAGGACATGGAAGCAACCTAGGTGTCCATCATCAGATGAATGGATAAAGAAGATGTGGCATATATATACAATGGAATATTACTCAGCCATAAAAAGAAATGAAATGGAGGTATTTGTAATGAGGTGGATGGAGTTAGAGTCTGTCATACAGAGTGAAGTAAGTCAGAAAGAGAAAACAAATACAGTATGCTAACACATATATATGGAATCTAAGGAAAAAAAAAAAAAAGGTCAGGAAGAACCTAGTGGCAAGACGGGAATAAAGACACAGACCTACTAGAGAATGGACTTGAGGATAGGGGGAGGGGGATGGGTGAGATGTGACAGGGTGAGCGAGTGTCATGGACATATATACACTACCAAATGTAAAATAGATAGCTAGTGGGAAGCAGTCGCATAGCACAGGGAGATCAGCTCGGTGCTTTGTGACCACCTAGATGGGTGGGATAGGGAGGGTGGGAGGGAGGGAGATGCAAGAGGGAAGAGATATGGGAATATATGTATATGTATAACTGATTCACTTTGTTATAAAGCAGAAACTAACACACCATTGTAAAGCAATTATACTTCAATAAAGATGTTTAAAAAAAAAAACTCTTCAATAGAATCAGAGCTTTTAGACAATAGATGATTCTATCTTTAGGATAGGAATACTCAACATAAGTCTACAACATCTTATCATTGTCAAAAACAAGGATGCTTTCATAATTGCTTTTGGGTAGTACATGAAGGGATAAAAATGCAAGTCTGAGGAGAAACTGCTAGAAGTAGTGACAAATCAAACATCCAAAAGAAAACAGTGATTAAAGTAGAACTTGTTTTATCTGTAAGATATTCATGATGATACTTAAAGAAGACAAATATTAATTGTATTAGAGAAAATGCCTGTCAAAAACTGTGAAGGTTCTGAGACATCCCTTTTACAAGCTAACAAGTTAGCTTGCCACAGATGCTGGCAGAAGACAGATTCCTGGGTCCAAGACAAAGGACTTTGTTACTCATGGCACAGCAGGCAGCATGATTTTCATGTTTGCATTGGTTGTCCTTGCCCTCCACCCCAAGTCCCATGGTGACAATGCAGAGGCAGGCCCAGATGGATGCTGCACACAGTGTGATTGTGCCATAGCTGAGGAAACCTGAGATTAGGAAGCCCTAATCCTTTGAAGGGGGGGGGGGGCTAGCAAACCTGCCCAACTCACCCCACACCTCCACACAGAAAAATTATCTTAATTATCTTGGTCAGGAATCAAATATGTTCTCTGCCCCAAAGGCAGACACTATTTCTATCTTTCAAGTCTGTTTTCAATACAGTCATCATTACAGGATTACTTCTGAACAAAACTCATATGAGACATGTAAAAATGTCATGGAAAATTGCCTCCCAACAAAGTCAAACCTGCAAATGTGAGTACACTGATTGGTGAGTGATTTCCTACAAGGTTGAAAAAACCAGATTATTCAATTGTTAAAGGAAGGTGATATGCTTTGCTTTATTTGTCTGATACAATCCCCTCCACTCTTTGGGTAGTTCAATATTTGTTCCAGTATACTTGATATGTAAGTTGAATTGTTGCTGAGTTGTTACTGTGAGAATATGGAATTTCAGTTTAGGGGAGGATTAGGAATTGACTTCAGTAAAATCTGAATTCTGAACTGCTGAAGGATATTATGCCTGGAAACTGGCCTTGACTTCACTCAGTCCAACAGTAAAAATTCAGGAAAGCTGTGGGCTTATCTCCCACCAGAAAACTACTTGGTAGAAAGGAGACATGATTTTGGAGTCTTGGGTAAGGTAGCAGAGTTGTATGAAACATTTGGCATGAGACTAGGTTGGAGAGTATGAAGCACCCACGAGAATGGCACAGTGAGCTCTTGCCCTTGATGGAAACATTCCTCTGTCACTCTACACAGTTGTTAGTATTTAAATCTCTACCGCCCTATGAGTACCTGAGGCCTGGGAAGGCTGCTTTTCCTTCTGAGAATTCCTTCTTTTGTTTTGTGCTTTATTTAATCATTACTGTAATTTCTATATTCTTTGCTATTTAGTCACAGGACAATCTCATTGTGTTATGCTCCCCCATCTCTCTTTTTTAAACTCTTTGTATTTCTGTGCATATTCCTTTTTATTTTATACCTCCATGCTATTACTCATATAACACCCCCTTCCTCTCTCTCATCACCAGGATACTGGATCTCCTGTAGGACACTGCCATGGACACCTTGAGAAATACCAGAGGAGAAAGAACGGTAATATTTGGGCTAATTTCATGCTAAACTAGCACATGGAGCCCCAGAGTATTCATCATTTAGAGGATTGGTGTTAATATTACTTCATTTGTGTTTCAAGCTGGAGAGCCCTGTAGACATAGGAGCCACATATTAGTAATTCATGTGAAAGTTTATGAGTAGAGTACTATATATCTCGAATAACAGTAATTTTAAAATAAGAGAATATTAATGTAGTGACATTGAAATGAATTCTTTCCCCTTTTTTCAGTCCTATCTTTTTTCTATGGTAAAGCAAATATGATAAATTTTCTGTTTAGAGACTGTTGACTTAAAGGAAAAACACAATATAAAAGTTTAGGGACCTTACTGAGAACTATAGCCCTGGAAACAGCCTGTCGGTAGCTCTGGGGGGACAGCTCCAAAGAGGTGCGGAAGAGCCAGTATATATATATATACATATATGTGTGTGCGTGTGTGTGTGTGTGTGTGTGTGTGTATACACACACATACACACATATACTTATATATAAATATATATGTGTATGTGTGTGTATATATATATATATATATGAGTTTTTTGACTGGAAATACATACAGTCAAGCATACATCTTGGTAAAAGATTACTGATCATCACAAAGAACAGATATCTCAAGTTAATGATTTTAGTGCTTTTCTATGTATGCATGGTAAGGTGCAAGAACCTGGGGTCATTGAAATTCTTCCTTGGATGTGCTTCTTAACTATCTAGGGGACTGTATAACCAAAACACAGAATGCTTCATCCTGTTTTTCCCATCCTGAATTCCCCTAGGCTGCACTGTCACTGTCATGGGTGACTGCAATGGACTGTAACTTAACCTTTTGTGTAATTGGATGATAAGAGACACTCTTTGTCCTTTTTGGTTACTAGATCATAACATTGCTACTCTTTGTTTTCTGGTGAGATTCTTGATTGCATTTAGGAGCAAGCACATCCTTACAAGGTTACAATGAAAGTATAATTGAGAGCTAGCAGAGAAAGGAACTCAATTCCCATATTATGTCCTCTGTCTAAAATAAGGCATAAAATGTAACTGTATAAAAGATTTAATACCTAACCTTACACACAAAATGTTTCTTTCATTTCTAACATAATTTTGTAGACAAAAACAATAGATTTTGAAAAACATTTGCAAGCATTCTCATACAAATGTGCAAAATTAATTTGGTTTCTCATTTGTTGCACTTGTTGAATGTAAAATGAAGAGATGTTTATAATGGTATCCAATATGAAATGACAACGGTTGCAAAGGCAGTAGATCTTTGTGGTTAAGTGCATGTTACCTGGAACTGGGCTTTCTGTGGTAGAATTATGGTTTTATTGCTTTTAAAATGTGGGACTGTAAACAAGTTACTTAATTTTTCTACATCTCAGTTTCCTTGTCTGAGAAATGAATATCACTTATTTTTTTTCAAAAAAGAATATGTACTCATTGGTTGCTATGAGGATTTGATGAATAAATCAGGACAGTACTGGGCAAATATATTTGCATAGAATATTTCTATATGTCCACATAAGAAATTTGGTAATAGTTGTTGCCTCTGGAAGGTGGAAAAATTGTCCATATCAGAAGCACTATTTTATCCTTTAGTATTCTGTGAAATTCTCGTAGGATTTTCTTATTTTAAAATGGTTTAAATAATTTTGGATGATGCATATTTAAGATTTCTCCCATATTTAATTACATATTCAATTATCAATTTGATCCATTTTGGAAAGCCTCTTATTGTGGACAATAGAAATTTATTTATAAAGTGTCTATAGCCTAAGTACTAAAGATAAGCTCAGGAAAAAAAAAAAATCCTGGAATGTATAAGTAAAGACAATAGATTACCAGACAGCTCTGTTTATGACCTTATGGGAATGTTTTAGGACTCTGGTTTATGCAGATATGTGGCTCTTGTGCCTGCAAGAGGATCAAATGTCAGGTTTGAGCACAGATTTGTAGTACTTTTGAGTTGGGAATAGATTCAGTTCCCAGGATTAGCATTACTCACACAAATGCAGTCAGTAGAAAGATGACCCATGAGAGAGAGAATTGTTCACTGCATTTCTAAATTTTGAAAGATAGAGAGAGTTGATTTGGAAGTAGTGAGGAATACAGCAAGCTGGCCAGGCACCACCTTGTGAGCCCTTACTCAACAAAATGGATGTCAGTCATAAGAGAAAGAGTGACACATAGAATTGGCATAGTGGTAAGCTGAAAGCAAGGACACTCTCATTCTTCCCTAAAGGTTTATTATCTTGCCATCCTTATGATTTGTCATCCATTAAATTACCAATATCTCTCCCTTTTGACATTACAGAGGCTTTAGAATATCTTGTCCTTACTTAATGTATATATTTTCTGAAATCCTTTATTCCTACCTTTTCACTAGCATAAAATGTTCCTTAATTAAGATGGCCTTCCAAATAACTCAGTGCTTTTTCTTCATTCTCCAGCACCTGACATTTTGTCAAATAGTGTAGTGGAATTGTCCTTCCCTGCTGCCACTGCAAGCCAGATGTTCACATTTCTTTCAGATGGTAACATTCAAGGAAACTACACACTTGGTATTTGAGCAGTAGGCTGTAGGTGCCTGTGCGTCTTTGCAATAAGCTCCAGGAGGGTTATCCTGATGGGGATATAACTTATTTCCACTCCAGTCTCCAAGTTTACAGTCCGTAGGAACACAGTGGTATTCAAATCTTAGGGAAAATAATTTTCTGGTTTCCTCATTTGCTTAATTGCTGCGAAAAAAGAATCCAAAGCAAAGACATGGAACACAAGTGAGAGGAATGTCTCAGTCACCCTCCAAGGACGGCTCAAACTCACTATTATTTTAACTAATAACACACGTGAGTCGATTAATATTTCATGTAATCTTTAGTATAAAATTGGCTGGTGCCTGATAGGTTTTAGGCCTCCCTTAGCTCTACCCCTGTCTGTGGCTTCATACCGTGAAAATCTGTCCCTGCTCCAGCAGTCGTAGCAAAACAAATGAAGCACAATATTGTGAGGAAATACTTCTCCTTTGGTGATAGCAGGTGTTGAATCCCTTTTCTATACAGATGACTAATATGGATTTGGTTAAGGATCATGGTTATGAAAAGGCAATAATGCAAAGCATTCTGGGACACCTGATAGCATGGAGTCCCATGTAACTGAGGTGGCAAAGTGGGTAGTACAATTTAGGATTCAAAAATGTATCAAGAATCAGATTTTCTAATTCACTGTCTTTTTAGATACCTGTCCAGAGTTACATTATTTGAGAGCTTACTGTATTAATGTCTTATGTTTTATGTCCCAACATACATTAATATTATGAAAAGTGGAATTTTACTTGTCACACAGACTTTCTCAGCTTCTAATGAAAATAAGAGAGAATGGGATGTTGGTATAGGCCCCAAATAAATGGAAATAATATGAAAAATACACCAGCAGGGACTGCTGTGAGGCTCTAGATATGGCAAAAGCAGAATTCTTTCTCTGTAGCCCAACTATGTCCCTCACCTTCCACTGACACTGGGAATAATATGGATTCCAATACTGTAAACAACAGAGCTCAGGGATTGTCTTTTAAATCATTTTTCATCCACAAGCATTCATACTAGTTTCTTGTATTTCTTTTGGGGACAGAGAAATAAGGCTGCCTAGATATGCTATAGATGTTGTTCTGGTACTCATCTAGTGAATTGTGCAATCAGAAAACCATTTTGGATATAGCAAAGAAAGACAAAGTAGCATAAATAAAGAGGTTTTGAAGTAAAGGAGGATACAGTTTATATAAAGGAGACTGCTATATCTGGTTCTGTTTCAAGGAAGGGAAAAAGAAAGAAATGAGCCAGTAACTTCTACCTAAATATATACTTGAAATTCTTTTGTAATTGTCATATATAAAAGACAAGTCCTTTAAAAAAGGTGGAGGGGAAGCAGAAGGATTCTGCCTCCTCCTCTGAGTGTGGGTTGCTCTCTCCACCACAAGAGCCAGCTCCATGTTTCTATGGTGGCCAGGAGTTTGTTCCCAGTGGTCTTTGATTAGAGTGCATTGACATGAACTAATAAATAGGAAGTGCTTTGAGTAGTGGTTGATAATCTTATTATGTTCAGCACATAATACAGGGCTTGGAACATTGTTGAAAATTAGTATGTATTTGTTAAATTAGTACTTCAAAAAATGCTAGGTTCACGTAGTACAGATGTTCAAATTATTTGAGTCCTAGTTTGCAGCTGTGTAATCATGGAAATGAACAAAGGAATAAAATTGATCAAATCTGTAACTGTTAGAGTCTGTAAAGAGGAAGTGAAAGGGAAAATTGAGAATTTAGAGTGTTTCTGGGTTGAGAAATTTAGCTCTATTGGGATAACAAAGATGCAATAACCATAAGATAACGTCTGAAACAGTACTTACAACATGTAAAGAACAGAACATTAAGTATGTTTGACTTTACAGGTGAATAGCCTACTTAAGAGGTATAAAAAAGAAGTAGGGCAGTAAAGTCAAGATACATATACACACACATATATTGACTTAATGTAATGTAATGTAATTGTGATATGCACTGTATTTTTAACTGCTACAGAGATAGTAAAATTTATTAACTATGCAGCGTATGTGGAAGATTAGAGAATTCTTGTGGGAACAGGAAAAAAAGAAATAGAGGTCAATATAATTACAAGAAAGAAGCCTTATTTTCTTTTCAAGAGGTCAGAAGTGATGAGACTTAAAACATATCAAATAAAAAATTCTCAAGGAAAAGGGTAAAACGAGGTTTAAAGAGCAAAAATTGATAATTTTCACTGTAAGCTCAATTAATTAAATTATAGACTGAGAAACTAAAGGTTAAGAGATTGAGACAAAAATAGCAAAGTCAGAGAACAAAAGAATAATTTTGTAGATAGGTTTAAGGTTATGAAAATAGTAGATCAAGAAAGACTCAATATATTTTCCACATAGACATAATCTTTGATGATAGCTTAGGACAACTTTTAGGTTCAATTCAAATGTGATAAAATAATAAAACTATAAAAATGTTGACAAGAAAAAATGAAACAAGGATAACTAACAATCAACAATGATACCTTAGAAAATGAAAAGAGAATATATTTTTTAAAATAGTAGGATAACAAGCTTTTATGCAAGAATGTTTTTGTAGAGGTAAACAAAAGTAGCCAAAATAATGAGCAACCAAGGTACAGCAATATATATAATAGACCAAAAATAAATGACTTCCATGGGAACTTAAGGAAAATGGATCAAATGAGAGGGTGAGGGGAATATTTATGTTTAGTTCACTAAAGCACTTCTAGTTCAATAAGTTATGTTAATGGAAAATTAGAAGATTTTATTTAATGAATTAATCACTATATAATAGCACATATTACTTTAATAGACAAGGTAACATAATGAAATAAGCATGGATTTTGTTTTCACATGCCTGGCTTCAACTCCCACTTTTACCATATTTTAGGTATATGTGAGTGTGTCACTATGTGACTTTGGGCTAGTTAACTTTTTTTGAGTTTATACCATTTTCACCTGGATGAATAGAAAAGTAACAATAACAATCTTTCATTTTATGAAGGATAGAGATAAAATACATAAAATAAGTAGCACAGAATCTGTGTAAGACATTCAATAATTTGTTCTTTCCTCTCTTCAAAATTACACATTTTTCTTTTCCTTCTTTCTGAAACTGGCATGAAACTTAAAAATGTTAAAAGAAACTTACTGGTCATAAAGGCAAAGAGTAAGTTTTCATTGTCTCTGCTTGTGAGAACTCAGTCTTTTACAGAGGTTCCTTTGGTTGTCACCTCAATAGAGGTACATTGACAACTCCATAGGCAATGGAATTTTAAGTTAATTCTGGATTTATAATTTCTGCTTAAAATGTTTTTGAAAAGATTGCATTGTGATGCAGCATTGAAATGTAAAGTTGCATAGTGTACAGAAGATTACTTGTCACAAGCCAAGTAATTTAAAGACAGAAGAAACTGCCAAATCTCTCAGAATAGAACATAGAATTTTTCAAAGCTAGGAGAGGTTGGAGTGACTGATTAGTGTGTCATAAAAAACTTTATCACTCAGGTGCCTATCAATGATCTGTCAGAAACTTCTAGATGACCAAAAAAAGAAGTGTTTAATTTCCATTGATATATAATTCAACTGAAGATTTAAAAAAGGGAGATAACCTAATAGGAATTGCAGGGGAAAAAAACCCAGAATTCTTTAATGTGCCTTACTGTGAAGTCAAAAAAACATAGAGGCTTGAAGAACAAGAGCTTCAATAACTATAAAAATCTGTAGTTGACATGAAGGCTTACATGTTGATTTAAAAAATTTTAAAAATTAGATTTATAATATTATGAGCCAGGCACTTCTAAATATTAATGAATATGACTACAAACATTTAATTACAAATTAACTCATTTAATTCATAAATATTAATTCACCTAATTCTTTCAACAAACCTATGAGGTAAGAACTCCTTTTACATCCATTTTACAAATGAAGATGTTGATGGATAGAAAAGTTAAAAAGGTCACAGAGTAAGCAAGTGGGAGAGCTGGAGTTCAAACATCCCAGGTCTACATTCTTAATCTTTAAGCTCTGCTGTTTTTGAGACTTTGTATGTAGAAAACCTTAGTCTCAGCTTACCTTAAGATGCTCTGTTCTAGTTTATTTTAAATAAATAGGTTTAAATCTTACAACAAGCTTGGGAGGTAGATACAATTTCTGAAAGCCACAAAGAGGTGAGGTAAATTGTCTGATGACTGCTGGGATTCTACTGAAGCAGTCTGGCTTCAGAGCATGCACATCTGGCTTCTTTTAGCCATTAGGCACATGCTTCTGAGTTGTAAAGCAGTTTCAAGTACTTAATTCAGGATGCAGTACAACTCTAGTTATCCAATTACTTCCTTGTTCTTTCAGCTACAGTCATCCATTCCTTGCTATTTTATTCACTGTGGACCACCCATATAAAAAAGAAATTCTTTAAAGTTGGGGGTGGGGAGGAGAAGCAGATAGAATTTTGGCAATGTGCCTGAAGATAACTCTGACACACTGCCTTGTTGGAGGGCCTCAGATACAGTCTATTCCTTTCTAATTTGTGTTGCTAGCTTTGCTTATTTATTGATTAGAATACACTAGGCTATTCTGCAATAACAATTAAAATCCCCAAATTTCAGTGGCTGAACACAACAAAGACTTATTTCTTGCTTTTAATCATCATTTGCCACCAGGAAAGGCTGGAAAAATTTATAACCAGCAAGTCCTTTCTTCTTTGTGTTTAACGGTCCCTCCTTCATCTTGTCTCTCTCTTCTCACATCTTAACTATAAATAGGAAGAAGAAACCGGGTGACACCTGGAAATCTACTTAGCAAGATCACCCCATTCATTTGGACACATTTTCTATCTTTCACATTACAGAAAGTGATGATGTTCTTCAACTTTTTGCTATAGCAAAAATCTTCTTTCCTTCAATTTCCAATAACATTTTCCCCACATTCCTTTAAGCCCTTACCTATATCCTCCTCAAGGTTCATCAGACATGTCCTAATAGTTTCTTCAAAGCTTTTCAGTCTTTTACTTGTTCTTTCCTCAAAGTCCTCTCATCTTCCTGATTCCAAAGCCACTTCCACATTTTAAGTTTTTCTTATAGCAGGACCCTACTTCTCAGTACAGAAATCTGTATTAATTTTCCATTGTTGAATAGCAAATTATCTGAAATCTTGAAACAACAATGGGCAGTTCCTATAGGTCAGAAATTTTGGAGTTGCTGTTCTGGTTTAGAGGCTTTCATGAGGTTGCAGGCAAGATATTGGTCAGTGCTACAGTCTCCTGAAAGTTTGGATAGAATTCCGAATATACTTTCATCCAATTAGGAGTACTCATATGGCTGGAAAGTCATGCTGATTGTCAGCAGGAGACCTTAGTTTATTGCCACATGGTCTTCTCTGTACAACTGATTATCTTTATAAAATAGAAGCTGGCTTCCAACAGAGCAAGTGATGTAAGAGAATAAGGTAGAAGCTACAATGTCTTTTATAACCTAGTCTCAAAGTCACACTTCATTATTTCTGTAATATCCTACTGGTTATACAGGTCAGTTCTACTCAGTGTGGGAGAGGACTACACAGAGACCTGATAACAGGAGGCAAGAATTGATGGGGGCCATCTGGGAGAATGGCTATTATGGAGGAGATAAACACAGTAACAAATGGAGATAATGTAAATTTTAAATGCCACAGAAGAGGCTTGTTCAAAGACCTGTAGTGTTATGGAAGATGGAGCTTGTAACTACAGTGATGTAAATGAAGGTCAAGAAATTCTCAGAGAAGATGATGTTTGATATAATTCATTGTGAATGAATGAGAACTCTGTACTCAAAAGAAAAGAATAAGAAAACGAGTTCAAGGAGAGGAAGGAGATGTTTTAGCACTTGGTATCATGGTAGTGAAATATAATACGGTTGTGTTTTCATTGTCATTTGTCTCAAGGTATTTATAAATTTCCTCTTTTGATTTTACTGTTGACCCATTGGTTTTTTTAGTAGCATGTTTAGTCTCCATTTATCATTTTTTCCTCATTTCTCTTTCTGTGGTTGATTTCTAGTTTTATGTCATTGTGGTCAGAAAAGATGCTTGAAATAATTTCTACCCACTTAAGTTTGTTGAAGCTCATTTTGTGTCCTAGTAAGTGGTCAATCATAGAGAATGTTCCATGTGCCCTTGAAAAGAATGTATATTCTAGTTTTGTTGGATGTAGTGTCCTGAAATCATCAATTAAGTCTAACTGTTCTATTGTATCATTTATGATCTCTGTTGCCTTATTTATTTTCTGTCTGGAAAATATGTCCAATGATGTTAGTGGGGTGCTAAATTCTCCTACTATTATTGTATTCCTGTCAATTTCTCCATTTATGTCTGTTAGTATTTGTATTATGTATCTGGGTGTTCCTCTATTGGGTGCATATATGTTAACAAGTGTAATATCCTCTTCTTCTATTGATCCTTTTATCATTATATAGTGTCCTTCTTTAGCTTTCTTTATGACTTTTTTTTAAAGTATATTTTGTCAGATACAAGTATTGCTACCCCTGTTTTTTATCTTTTTTTTTTTGCATGAAATATCTTTTTCTATCCCCTCACTTTCAATCTATGTGTATCCTTACCCTAAAGTGAGTCTCTTGTAGGTAACATATTGCAGGCTCTTGTTTTTTAATGCAATCTGCTGCTCTATGTCTTTTGATTGGAGCATTTAGTCCATTGACATTCAAGGTAATTATTGATAGATATGTATTTATTGCCATTTTAAACCTGGTTTTCCAGTTGATTTTGGATTTCTTCTTTGTCCCTTTCTTGTTCTTTTTGCTTTTCCCTTTGTGGTTTGATGATTTTCTTTTGTAGTATGCTTGAGTTCCTTTCTTTTGGGTTTTTGTGAACATATTGTCACTTTTTGATTTGTGGTTACCCTGTTTTTCAAGTATGTTAACACATTCCTATATCTACTTAATTGAGACTGATAGACATACCATACAAAATCTATGGGATGCAGCCAAAGCAGTCCTTAGAGGGAAGTTCATAGTGATACAAGCATTCCTCCAAAAACAAGAAAATCTCAAATAAACAAGTTAACCTACCACCTAGAAGAACTAGAAAAAGAAAACAAAATCTAAAGTCAGAGAATGAAGGAAAAAATAAAGATCAGACAGGAAATAAATAAAATAGAGATTAGAAAAACAATAGGAAAAATCAATAAAAAGAGCTCATTCTTTGAAAGGGTGTACAAAATCAACAAACCTCTGGCCAGGTTCACCAAGAAGAAAAGATAGAAGACTCATATAAACAAAATAAGAAATGAAAGAGAAGATATCACAATGGACACTGCAGAAATACAAAAAACCACAAGTGAATACTATGAATAATTATATGGCAAAAAATTGGACAGCCTAAAGGAAATAGACAAGTTTCTAGAAACATACAGCTCACAGAAACTGAATCAAGAAGAAATAGATAATTTGAACAGACCAATCACTGGAAGTGAAATAGAATCTGAAAAACAAACAAACAAACAAACAAACACACAACTCCCTGCAAACGAAAGTCCAAGACAGTGGCCTCATGGGGGAAATCTACCAAAAACATACAAAGAAGAACTTATACCTATCCTTCTCGAACTCTTCCAAAAGATTGAGGAGGAGGGAACACTCCCAAAGTCATTCTATGAAGTTACCATTACCCTGATACCAGAACCAGACAAAGACAATATCAGAAAAGAAAATTGCAGGCCAATATCTTTGATGAATATAGATGCAAAAATTCTCGACTAAATATTAGCAAACCAAATCCAACAACACAGAAAAAAGATCATACACCACAATCAAGTTGGATTCATCCTAGAATCACAAGGATGGTTCAACATATGCAAATCAATGATTGTGATATATCACATTAACAAAAGACAAAAAACACATGATTATCTCAACAGATGCAGAAAGAGCATTTGCTAAAATTCAACATCCATTGATGATAAAAACTCTTACCAAAGTGGGTATAGAGGGAATATATCTCAACATACTAAAAGCTACTTATGACAAACTCATGGCCAACATAATACTCAATGGTGAAAAGCTGAAAGACTCTCAGCTAAAATCTGGAACAAGACAAGGATGCCCACTCTCACCACTTCTATTCAACATAATATTGGAAGTCCTAGTTACAGCAATCAGACAAGAGAAAGATATAAAAGGTATCCAAATTGGAAGAGAAGAGGTAAGATTGCCACTATTTGCAGATAACATGATACTCTATATAGAGAACCCTAAAGTCTCCACATAAAAACTATTAGAACCAATAAATGAAATTCAGCAAAGTTGCAGAATACAAGATTCATATACAGAAAGCTGTTTTGTTTCTATACACTATTAATAAAATACCAGAAAGATAAAGCAAAAAGTCTGTTTTAAATCACATCAAAAGAATAAAATACCTAGGAATAAAGTTAACCAAGGAAGTGAGAGACTGACATGCTGAAAACTATAATACATTAATGAAGAAAACTGAAGATGATTCAAAGATATCACAAAAAAAGAAAATTACAGACCAATATCACTGATGAACATAGATGCAAAAATCCTCAACAAAACACTAGCAAACAGAATCCAACAGCACATTAAAAGGATCATATACCATGACCAAGTGGGGTTTATCCCAGGAATGCAAGGATTCTTCAATATATGCAAATCAATCAATGTGAGAAACCATATTAACAAATTGAAGGAGAAAAACCATATGATCATCTCAATAGATGCAGAAAAAGCTTTTGATAAAATTCAACACAATTTATTAAAAAAACTCTCCAGAAAATGGGCATAGAGGGAACCTACCTCAACATAATAAAGGCCATATATAACAAACTCACAACAAACATCATTCTCAATGGTGAAAAACTGAAAGACTTTCCTCTAAGATCAGGAACAAGACAAGGATGTCCACACTTGCCACTCTTATTCAATATAGTTTTGGAAGTCCTAGCCACAGTAATCAGAGAAGAAAAAGAAATAAAATGAATACAAATTGGAAAAGAAGTAAAACTTTCACTGTTTGCAGATGACATGATACTATACATAGAAAATCCTAAAGATGTTACCAGAAAACTACTAGAACCAATCAATGAATTTGGTAAGGTTGCAAGATACAAAATTAATGCACAGAAATCTCTTGCATTCCTATACACTAACAATGAAAAATTGTTAGTGTATAGGAAACAGAGAAATTAAGGAAACAATCCTATTTACCATCGTAAGAAAAAAAATAAAATACCTAGGAATAAACCTACCTAAGGATGCAAAAGACCTGTACTCAGAAAACTATAAAACACTAATGAAAGAAATCAAAGATGACATAAATAGATGGAGAAATATACCATGTTCTTGGATTGGAAGAATCAATATTATGAAAATGACTATACTACTCAAAGCAATCTACAGATTCAATGCAATCCCTATCAAATTACCATTGGCATTCTTCACAGAAATAGAACAAAAAAGTTTACAATTTGAATGAAAACACAAAAGACCCCGAATAGCCAAGCCATCTTGAGAAAGAAAAACGAAGCTGGAGGAATCAGGCCCCCCAACTTCAAACTATACTACAAAGCTACAGTAATCAAGACAGTATGGTACTAACACAATAACAGAAATATAGATCAAAGGAACAGGATAGAAAGCCCAGAGATAAACCTACGCACATATGGTCACCTTATTTCTGATAAAGGAGGCAAGAATATACAATGAAGAAAAGACAGGCTCTTCAATGCACTGGACCCTAAGTCTCCCTCACACATCCTTTGTTTAGGCACTTTGCTGCACGCAGAACACCGGTCGTACAAATAATTTCATTCAGTGAAAGCCCCAGTGGGTAACTTGAGTCTCTTTTGACCTGTTAGCATCAACATATACTTATGCTGCGTGTCAACCTAGAAATGGGAGACTGATGGCACAAGGTTTTTTTCCCCATTTTGAAAGTTCCATTCATGTGGCCTTGAAGCTACCTGAAAAGCATTGATGTTACCGGGCTTATAGTTACTGCCGGCATGGCTCAGAGAAGAAAATGAGTTTTCCAGAAAGAAACCTTGTGCTTCCAGTTCCTAGTTGGAAGCTCATCCTGCTCTGCTCTAAAGCTAAAGTGAAACTCAACGTGAACTCTAGCCTCGAAGTAAGGCCCTGCTTTGCGCTGCCGAACGGGAGGTGTTCCGCAGCTCCATGAGGCCTTCATGGCTGTTCTGCTTTAGTTTCACGGTAGTAAGCTTTTCAAGACTCCTACGGACCTTGCTTCAGCACCCGTTTCGGTACAAGAACACAGAGTAGAGACAGGAACTGTGGTCCTGTTAAGCAATATCCTGCCCCGTAGGCCTTTTGGAACACCCCAGTGTTGGCAAGAGAAAGGCAACACACTGCACTCTTCCTTGGGAGAGCCAGATGACCTCAGCTCTACACAGGATTCAGGAAAACAGATCTAGACTGTCCTCCATGCAATGGATGTAACCTCATTCCCCTAGCTGAACTCTATTGAGAAAAACACTCTGCTTCTAATCCTTATTCACATTTCACACTTCGAGTCACGCACCCTCAAGGAGGTGGTCGGCTTGCATTCCAAGTACAACTTAAGCACAGTTCTTGGTGTAACACTGCAGGGCTTTGGAAGATGCACAGGGCCCTAAGTATCCCTCGCACATAATTTGTTTAGGCACTTCGCTGCACGCAGATCACCGGTCATAGAAAACATTTGATTCAGGGAAAGCCCAAGTGGGTATCGTGAATCTCTTTTGACTTCTTAGCATCAACATGTACTTATGCTGCCTGTCAACCTGAAAATGGGAGACTGAAGGCACAAAGCTTGTTTTCCCATTTTGAAAGCTCCATTCATGCGGCCTCGAAGCTACATGAAAAGCATTGTTGTTACAGGGCTCTTAGGTACTGCCGGCATGGCTCAGAGAAGAAAATGAGTTTTCTCCAAAGAAACCTTGTGTTTCCAGTTCCTAGTTGGAAGCTCATCCTGCTCTGCTCTATACCTAAAGTGAAACTCAACGTGAGCACTCGCCTCGAAGTAAGACCCTGGATTGCCATGCCAAATGGGCACCGTGTAGCAGCTCCAAGAGAACTTCATCGCTGTTCTGCTTTAGTTTAACGGTAGTAAGCTTTCCAGACTCCTAGGGACCTTGCTTCAGCACCCGTTTCGGTACCAGAATACTGAGTAGAGCCAGGAAACTCTGGTCCTGTTAAGCAACTTCCAGCCCCCTAGGCCTTTTGGAACACCCCAGTGTTGGATAGAGAAAGGCAACACACTGCACTCTTCCTTGAGAGAGCCAGAGGACCTCAGCTCTACACAGGATTCAGGAACACACTTCTACACTGTCCTCCATGCAATGGATGTAACCTCATTCCCCTAGCTGTACTCTATTGAGAAAAACACTCTGCTTCTAATCCCTTTCACATTTCACACGAGAGTC
The DNA here is from genome assembly GCF_028564815.1 of Eubalaena glacialis. Lineage (NCBI taxonomy): Eukaryota > Metazoa > Chordata > Mammalia > Artiodactyla > Balaenidae > Eubalaena > Eubalaena glacialis. The sequence continues at coordinate 87,368,782 of NC_083726.1, read as the reverse complement.
ACGCATCCTCAAGGAGGTGGTCGGCTTGCATTCCAAGTACACGGTTCTTGGTGTAACACTGCAGGCCTTTGGAAGATGCACTGGGCCCTAAGTCTCCCTCACGCATCCTTTGTTTAGGCACTTCGCTGCACGCAGAACACCGGTCGTACAAATAATTTCATTCAGTGAAAGCCCCAGTGGGTAACTTGAGTCTCTTTTGACCTGTTAGCATCAACATATACTTATGCTGCGTGTCAACCTAGAAATGGAAGACTGATGGCACAAGGTTTGTTTTCCCATTTTGAAAGTTCCATTCATGCGGCCTTGAAGCTACCTGAAAAGCATTGATGTTAACGGGCTTATAGTTACTGCCGGCATGGCTCAGAGAAGAAAATGAGTTTTCCCGAAAGAAACCTTGTGCTTCCAGTTCCTAGTTGGAAGCTCATCCTGCTCTGCTCTAAAGCTAAAGTGAAACTCAACGTGAACTCTAGCCTCGAAGTAAGGCCCTGCTTTGCGCTGCCGAACGGGAGGTGTTCCGCAGCTCCATGAGGCCTTCATGGCTGTTCTGCTTTAGTTTCACGGTAGTAAGCTTTTCAAGACTCCTAGGGACCTTGCTTCAGCACCCGTTTCGGTACCAGAACACTGAGTAGAGGCAGGAACTGTGGTCCTGTTAAGCAATATCCTGCCCCGTAGGACTTTTAGAATACCCCAGTGTTGGCTAGAGAAAGGCAACACACTGCACTCTTCCTTGGGAGAGCCAGATGACCTCAGCTCTACACAGCATTCAGGAAAACAGATCTAGACTGTCCTCCATGCAATGGATGTAACCTCATTCCCCTAGCTGAACTCTATTGAGAAAAACACTCTGCTTCTAATTCCTATTCACATTTCACACTTCGAGTCACGCATCCTCAAGGAGGTGGTCAGCTTGCATTCCAAGTACAACTTAAGCACAGTTCTTGGTGTAACACTGCAGGGCTTTGGAAGATGCACAGGGCCCTAAGTCTCCCTCGCACATAATTTGTTTAGGCACTTCGCTGCACGCAGATCACCGGTCAAAGAAAACATTTGATTCAGGGAAAGCCCAAGTGGGTATCGTGAATCTCTTTTGACTTGTTAGCATCAACATGTACTTATGCTGCGTGTCAGCCTGGAAATGGGTGTCTGATGGGACAAAGCTTGTTTTCCCGTTTTGAAAGCTCCATTAATGCGGCCTCAAAGCTAGCTGAAAAGCATTGCTCTTACCGGGCTCTTAGTTACTGCCGGCATGGCTCAGAGAAGAAAGTGAGTTTTCCCGAAAGAGACCTTGTGCTTCCCGTTCCTAGTTGGAAGCTCATCCTGCTCTGCTCTATACCTAAAGTGAAACTCAACGTGAGCCCTAGTCTCGAATTAAGGCCCAGATTTGCCTTGCCAAAAGGGAGGCGAGCAGCAGCTCCATGAGGCCTTCATCGCTGTTCTGCTTTAGTTTAATAGTAGTAAGCTTTTCAGGTCTCCTAGGACTCCCGCGTCAGCACCCGTTTCCATTCCAGAACACTAGGTACCACCAGGACGCCCTGGGCCTGTTAAGCAACTTCCGTCCCCGTAGGCCCTTCCGAGGACCCCTGTTCTTGCCGAGTGAGGGGCAACACGCTGTACTCTTCCTTGGGACTGATAGATTTCCTCAGCTCTACAACAGCTTAGGGAACACAGGTCTAGATCCTCCAGCACGCCAAAGAAGTCGGCCTCCTTGCCTGAGATAGGCCAAACTGAGACAGACACTCTGCTTATAATTCCCTCGAACACCTCTTACCTGAATCACCCATCCCTCAAGGAGACGGTCGGAGTGCGCTCCAACTGCAACATAAGCAAAGTTCTTGGTGTAACACTGCAGGCTTTTGGAAGATGCACAGGCCCCTTTGTGGACCTCGAGCATTCTTCCTTTAGGCAGCTCAGTACAGGCACAATAGCGGGCGGAGATAAAGGTGATTCAGGGGAGGGCCCAGGGGGTAACTTGAGTCTCTTTTGAGTTGTTAGAATCAAGATGTACTTATGCTGCCTGTCAACCTGGAAAAGGGAGACTGATGGCACAAGGCTTGTTTTCCAAATTTAAAAGCTCCATTCATGTGGCCTAGAAGCTACTTGAAAAGCATTGTTGTTACTGGGCTTTTAGTTACTGCCTGCATGGCTCAGAGAAGAAAATGAGTTTTCCCGAAAGAAACCTTGTGCTTCCAGTTCGTAGTTGGAAGTTCATCCCGCTCTGCTCATTACCTAAAGTGAAACTCAACGGGAGCACTAGCCTCGAAGTAAGGCCCTGGTTAGCCATGCCAAACGGGCGCCGTGTAGCAGCTCCATGAGACCTTCATCGCTGTTCTGCTTTCGTTTAACGGTAGTAAGCTTTCCAGACTCCTAGGGACCTTGCTTCAGCACCCGTTTCGGTACCAGAATACTGAGTAGAGCCAGGAAGCTCTGGTCCTGTTAAGCAACTTCCAGCCCCCTAGGCCTTTTGCAACACCCCAGTGTTGGCTAGAGAAAGGCAACACACTGCACTCTTCCTTGGGAGAGCCAGATGACCTCAGCTCTACACAGGATTCACGAACACACTTCTAGACTGTCCTCCATGCAATGGATGTAACCTCATTCCCCTAGCTGAACTCTACTGAGAAAAACACTCTGCTTATAATCACTTTGCACATTTTACACGTAGAGTCACTCATCCTCAAAGAGGTGGTCGGCTTGCATTCCAAGTACAATTTAAGCACAGTTCTTGGTGTAACACAGCAGGTCTTTTGAAGATGCACATGTCCCAAAGTCTCCCTCGCGCATCATGTTTTTAAGAACTTCTATGCACGCAGAAAACCGGATGTAGAAAAGAGTTGATTCAGGGAAAGCCCCAGTGGGTGTCGTGAATCTCTTTTGACTTGTTAGCATCAACATGTACTTATGCTGCGTGTCAACCTGGAAATGGGAGACTGAAGGCACAAAGCTTGTTTTCCCATTTTGAAAGCTCCATTCATGCGGCCTCGAAGCTACATGAAAAGCATTGTTGTTACAGGGCTCTTAGTTACTGCCGGCATGGCTCAGAGAAGAAAATGAGTTTTCTCCAAAGAAACCTTGTGTTTCCAGTTCCTAGTTGGAAGCTCATCCTGCTCTGCTCTATACCTAAAGTGAAACTCAACGTGAGCACTCGCCTCGAAGAAGGACCCTGGTTTGCCATGCCAAACGGGCGCCGTGTAGCAGCTCCATGTAGCCTTCATCGCTGTTCTGCTTTAGTTTAACGGTAGTAAGCTTTCCAGACTCCTAGGGACCTTGCTTCAGCACCCGTTTCGGTACCAGAATACTGAGTAGAGCCAGGAAACTCTGGTCCTGTTAAGCAACTTCCAGCCCCCTAGGTCTTTTGGAACACCCCAGAGTTGGATAGAGAAAGGCAACACACTGCACTCTTCCTTGGGAGAGCCAGAGGACCTCAGCTCTACACAGGATTCAGGAACACACTTCTAGACTGTCCTCCATGCAATGGATGTAACCTCATTCCCCTAGCTGTACTCTATTGAGAAAAACACTCTGCTTCTAATCCCTTTTCACATTTCACACTGAGAGTCACGCATCCTCAAGGAGGTGGTCGGCTTGCATTCCAAGTACACGGTTCTTGGTGTAACACTGCAGGCCTTTGGAAGATGCACTGGGCCCTAAGTCTCCCTCACGCATCCTTTGTTTAGGCACTTCGCTGCACGGAGAACACCGGTCGTACAAATAATTTCATTCAGTGAAAGCCCCAGTGGGTAACTTGAGTCTCTTTTGACCTGTTAGCATCAACATATACTTATGCTGCGTGTCAACCTAGAAATGGGAGACTGATGGCACAAGGTTTGTTTTCCCATTTTGAAAGTTCCATTCATGCGGCCTTGAAGCTACCTGAAAAGCATTGATGTTACCGGGCTTATAGTTACTGCCGGCATGGCTCAGAGAAGAAAATGAGTTTTCCAGAAAGAAACCTTGTGCTTCCAGTTCCTAGTTGGAAGCTCATCCTGCTCTGCTCTAAAGCTAAAGTGAAACTCAACGTGAACTCTAGCCTCGAAGTAAGGCCCTGCTTTGCGCTGCCGAACGGGAGGTGTTCCGCAGCTCCATGAGGCCTTCATGGCTGTTCTGCTTTAGTTTCACGGTAGTAAGCTTTTCAAGACTCCTTGGGATCTTGCTTCAGCACCCGTTTCGGTACCAGAACACTGAGTAGAGCCAGGAACTGTGGTCCTGTTAAGCAATATCCTGCCCCGTAGGCCTTTTGGAACACCCCAGTGTTGGCAAGAGAAAGGCAACACACTGCACTCTTCCTTGGGAGAGCCAGATGACCTCAGCTCTACACAGCATTCAGGAAAACAGATCTAGACTGTCCTCCATGCAATGGATGTAACCTCATTCCCCTAGCTGAACTCTATTGAGAAAAACACTCTGCTTCTAATCCCTATTCACATTTCACACTTCGAGTCACGCATCCTCAAGGAGGTGGTCGGCTTGCATTCCAAGTACAACTTAAGCACAGTTCTTGGTGTAACACTGCAGGGCTTTGGAAGATGCACAGGGCCCTAAGTCTCCCTCGCACATAATTTGTTTAGGCACTTCGCTGCACGCAGATCACCGGTCAAAGAAAACATTTGATTCAGGGAAAGCCCCAGTGGGTGTCGTGAATCTCTTTTGACTTGTTAGCATCAACATGTACTTATGCTGCGTGTCAGCCTGGAAATGGGTGTCTGATGGGACAAAGCTTGTTTTCCCGTTTTGAAAGCTCCATTAATGCGGCCTCAAAGGTAGCTGAAAAGCATTGCTCTTACCGGGCTCTTAGTTACTGCCGGCATGGCTCAGAGAAGAAAGTGAGTTTTCCCGAAAGAGACCTTGTGCTTCCCGTTCCTAGTTGGAAGCTCATCCTGCTCTGCTCTATACCTAAAGTGAAACTCAACGTGAGCCTTAGTCTCGAATTAAGGCCCAGATTTGCCTTGCCAAAAGGGAGGCGAGCAGCAGCTCCATGAGGCCTTCATCGCTGTTCTGCTTTAGTTTAATAGTAGTAAGCTTTTCAGGTCTCCTAGGACTCCCGCGTCAGCACCCGTTTCCATTCCAGAACACTAGGTACCACCAGGATGCCCTGGGCCTGTTAAGCAACATCCGTCCCCGTAGGCCCTTCCGAGGACCGCTGTTCTTGCCGAGTGAGGGGCAACACGCTGTACTCTTCCTTGGGACTGATAGATTTCCTCAGCTCTACAACAGCTTAGGGAACACAGGTCTAGATCCTCCAGCACGCCAAAGAAGTCGGCCTCCTTGCCTGAGATGGGCCAAACTGAGACAGACACTCTGCTTATAATTCCCTCGAACACCTCTTACCTGAATCACCCATCCCTGAAGGAGACGGTCGGAGTGCGCTCCAACTGCAACATAAGCAAAGTTCTTGGTGTAACACTGCAGGCTTTTGGAAGATGCACAGGCCCCTTTGTGGACCTCGAGCATTCTTCCTTTAGGCAGCTCAGTACAGGCACAATAGCGGGCGGAGATAAAGGTGATTCAGGGGAGGGCCCAGGGGGTAACTTGAGTCTCTTTTGAGTTGTTAGAATCAAGATGTACTTATGCTGCCTGTCAACCTGGAAAAGGGAGACTGATGGCACAAGGCTTGTTTTCCAAATTTAAAAGCTCCATTCATGTGGCCTAGAAGCTACTTGAAAAGCATTGTTGTTACTGGGCTTTTAGTTACTGCCTGCATGGCTCAGAGAAGAAAATGAGTTTTCCCGAAAGAAACCTTGTGCTTCCAGTTCCTAGTTGGAAGTTCATCCTGCTCTGCTCATTTCCTAAAGTGAAACTCAAAGGGAGCACTAGCCTCGAAGTAAGGCCCTGGTTAGCCATGCCAAACGGGCGCCGTGTAGCAGCTCCATGAGACCTTCATCGCTGTTCTGCTTTCGTTTAACGGTAGTAAGCTTTCCAGACTCCTAGGGACCTTGCTTCAGCACCCGTTTCGGTACCAGAATACTGAGTAGAGCCAGGAAGCTCTGGTCCTGTTAAGCAACTTCCAGCCCCCTAGGCCTTTTGGAACACCCCAGTGTTGGCTAGAGAAAGGCAACACACTGCACTCTTCCTTGGGAGAGCCAGATGACCTCAGCTCTACACAGGATTCACGAACACACTTCTAGACTGTCCTCCATGCAAGGGATGTAACCTCATTCCCCTAGCTGAACTCTATTGAGAAAAACACTCTGCTTATAATCCCTTTGCACATTTTACACGTAGAGTCACTCATCCTCAAAGAGGTGGTCGGCTTGCATTCCAAGTACAATTTAAGCACAGTTCTTGGTGTAACACAGCAGGTCTTTTGAAGATGCACAGGTCCCAAAGTCTCCCTCGCGCATCATGTTTTTAAGAACTTCTATGCACGCAGAAAACCGGATGTAGAAAAGAGTTGATTCAGGGAAAGCCCCAGTGGGTGTCGTGAATCTCTTTTGACTTGTTAGCATCAACATGTACTTATGCTGCGTGTCAACCTGGAAATGGGAGACTGAAGGCACAAAGCTTGTTTTCCCATTTTGAAAGCTCCATTCATGCGGCCTCGAAGCTACATGAAAAGCATTGTTGTTACAGGGCTCTTAGTTACTGCCGGCATGGCTCAGAGAAGAAAATGAGTTTTCTCCAAAGAAACCTTGTGTTTCCAGTTCCTAGTTGGAAGCTCATCCTGCTCTGCTCTATACCTAAAGTGAAACTCAACGTGAGCACTCGCCTCGAAGAAGGACCCTGGTTTGCCATGCCAAACGGGCGCCGTGTAGCAGCTCCATGAGACCTTCATCGCTGTTCTGCTTTAGTTTAACGGTAGTAAGCTTTCCAGACTCCTAGGGACCTTGCTTCAGCACCCGTTTCGGTACCAGAATACTGAGTAGAGCCAGGAAACTCTGGTCCTGTTAAGCAACTTCCAGCCCCCTAGGTCTTTTGGAACACCCCAGAGTTGGATAGAGAAAGGCAACACACTGCACTCTTCCTTGGGAGAGCCAGAGGACCTCAGCTCTACACAGGATTCAGGAACACACTTCTAGACTGTCCTCCATGCAATGGATGTAACCTCATTCCCCTAGCTGTACTCTATTGAGAAAAACACTCTGCTTCTAATCCCTTTTCACATTTCACACTGAGAGTCACGCATCCTCAAGGAGGTGGTCGGCTTGCATTCCAAGTACACGGTTCTTGGTGTAACACTGCAGGCCTTTGGAAGATGCACTGGGCCCTAAGTCTCCCTCACGCATCCTTTGTTTAGGCACTTCGCTGCACGCAGAACACCGGTCGTACAAATAATTTCATTCAGTGAAAGCCCCAGTGGGTAACTTGAGTCTCTTTTGACCTGTTAGCATCAACATATACTTATGCTGCGTGTCAACCTAGAAATGGGAGACTGATGGCACAAGGTTTGTTTTCCCATTTTGAAAGTTCCATTCATGCGGCCTTGAAGCTACCTGAAAAGCATTGATGTTACCGGGCTTATGGTTACTGCCGGCATGGCTCAGAGAAGAAAATGAGTTTTCCAGAAAGAAACCTTGTGCTTCCAGTTCCTAGTTGGAAGCTCATCCTGCTCTGCTCTAAAGCTAAAGTGAAACTCAACGTGAACTCTAGCCTCGAAGTAAGGCCCTGCTTTGCGCTGCCGAACGGGAGGTGTTCCGCAGCTCCATGAGGCCTTCATGGCTGTTCTGCTTTAGTTTCACGGTAGTAAGCTTTTCAAGACTCCTTGGGATCTTGCTTCAGCACCCGTTTCGGTACCAGAACACTGAGTAGAGCCAGGAACTGTGGTCCTGTTAAGCAATATCCTGCCCCGTAGGCCTTTTGGAACACCCCAGTGTTGGCAAGAGAAAGGCAACACACTGCACTCTTCCTTGGGAGAGCCAGATGACCTCAGCTCTACACAGGATTCAGGAAAACAGATCTAGACTGTCCTCCATGCAATGGATGTAACCTCATTCCCCTAGCTGAACTCTATTGAGAAAAACACTCTGCTTCTAATCCCTATTCACATTTCCCACTTCGAGTCACGCATCCTCAAGGAGGTGGTCGGCTTGCATTCCAAGTACAACTTAAGCACAGTTCTTGGTGTAACACTGCAGGGCTTTGGAAGATGCACAGGGCCCTAAGTCTCCCTCACACATAATTTGTTTAGGCACTTCGCTGCACGCAGATCACCGGTCAAAGAAAATATTTGATTCAGGGAAAGCCCAAGTGGGTATCGTGAATCTCTTTTGACTTGTTAGCATCAACATGTACTTATGCTGCGTGTCAGCCTGGAAATGGGTGTCTGATGGGACAAAGCTTGTTTTCCCGTTTTGAAAGCTCCATTAATGCGGCCTCAAAGCTAGCTGAGAAGCATTGCTCTTACCGGGCTCTTAGTTACTGCCGGCATGGCTCAGAGAAGAAAGTGAGTTTTCCCGAAAGAGACCTTGTGCTTCCCGTTCCTAGTTGGAAGCTCATCCTGCTCTGCTCTATACCTAAAGTGAAACTCAACGTGAGCCCTAGTCTCGAATTAAGGCCCAGATTTGCCTTGCCAAAAGGGAGGCGAGCAGCAGCTCCATGAGGCCTTCATCGCTGTTCTGCTTTAGTTTAATAGTAGTAAGCTTTTCAGGTCTCCTAGGACTCCCGCGTCAGCACCCGTTTCCATTCCAGAACACTAGGTACCACCAGGATGCCCTGGGCCTGTTAAGCAACATCCGTCCCCGTAGGCCCTTCCGAGGACCGCTGTTCTTGCCGAGTGAGGGGCAACACGCTGTACTCTTCCTTGGGACTGATAGATTTCCTCAGCTCTACAACAGCTTAGGGAACACAGGTCTAGATCCTCCAGCACGCCAAAGAAGTCGGCCTCCTTGCCTGAGATGGGCCAAACTGAGACAGACACTCTGCTTATAATTCCCTCGAACACCTCTTACCTGAATCACCCATCCCTGAAGGAGACGGTCGGAGTGCGCTCCAACTGCAACATAAGCAAAGTTCTTGGTGTAACACTGCAGGCTTTTGGAAGATGCACAGGCCCCTTTGTGGACCTCGAGCATTCTTCCTTTAGGCAGCTCAGTACAGGCACAATAGCGGGCGGAGATAAAGGTGATTCAGGGGAGGGCCCAGGGGGTAACTTGAGTCTCTTTTGAGTTGTTAGAATCAAGATGTACTTATGCTGCCTGTCAACCTGGAAAAGGGAGACTGATGGCACAAGGCTTGTTTTCCAAATTTAAAAGCTCCATTCATGTGGCCTAGAAGCTACTTGAAAAGCATTGTTGTTACTGGGCTTTTAGTTACTGCCTGCATGGCTCAGAGAAGAAAATGAGTTTTCCCGAAAGAAACCTTGTGCTTCCAGTTCCTAGTTGGAAGTTCATCCTGCTCTGCTCATTTCCTAAAGTGAAACTCAAAGGGAGCACTAGCCTCGAAGTAAGGCCCTGGTTAGCCATGCCAAACGGGCGCCGTGTAGCAGCTCCATGAGACCTTCATCGCTGTTCTGCTTTCGTTTAACGGTAGTAAGCTTTCCAGACTCCTAGGGACCTTGCTTCAGCACCCGTTTCGGTACCAGAATACTGAGTAGAGCCAGGAAGCTCTGGTCCTGTTAAGCAACTTCCAGCCCCCTAGGCCTTTTGGAACACCCCAGTGTTGGCTAGAGAAAGGCAACACACTGCACTCTTCCTTGGGAGAGCCAGATGACCTCAGCTCTACACAGGATTCACGAACACACTTCTAGACTGTCCTCCATGCAAGGGATGTAACCTCATTCCCCTAGCTGAACTCTATTGAGAAAAACACTCTGCTTATAATCCCTTTGCACATTTTACACGTAGAGTCACTCATCCTCAAAGAGGTGGTCGGCTTGCATTCCAAGTACAATTTAAGCACAGTTCTTGGTGTAACACAGCAGGTCTTTTGAAGATGCACAGGTCCCAAAGTCTCCCTCGCGCATCATGTTTTTAAGAACTTCTATGCACGCAGAAAACCGGATGTAGAAAAGAGTTGATTCAGGGAAAGCCCCAGTGGGTGTCGTGAATCTCTTTTGACTTGTGAGCATCAACATGTACTTATGCTGCGTGTCAACCTGGAAATGGGAGACTGAAGGCACAAAGCTTGTTTTCCCATTTTGAAAGCTCCATTCATGCGGCCTCGAAGCTACATGAAAAGCATTGTTGTTACAGGGCTCTTAGTTACTGCCGGCATGGCTCAGAGAAGAAAATGAGTTTTCTCCAAAGAAACCTTGTGTTTCCAGTTCCTAGTTGGAAGCTCATCCTGCTCTGCTCTATACCTAAAGTGAAACTCAACGTGAGCACTCGCCTCGAAGAAGGACCCTGGTTTGCCATGCCAAACGAGCGCCGTGTAGCAGCTCCATGAGACCTTCATCGCTGTTCTGCTTTAGTTTAACGGTAGTAAGCTTTCCAGACTCCTAGGGACCTTGCTTCAGCACCCGTTTCGGTACCAGAATACTGAGTAGAGCCAGGAAACTCTGGTCCTGTTAAGCAACTTCCAGCCCCCTAGGTCTTTTGGAACACCCCAGAGTTGGATAGAGAAAGGCAACACACTGCACTCTTCCTTGGGAGAGCCAGAGGACCTCAGCTCTACACAGGATTCAGGAACACACTTCTAGACTGTCCTCCATGCAATGGATGTAACCTCATTCCCCTAGCTGTACTCTATTGAGAAAAACACTCTGCTTCTAATCCCTTTTCACATTTCACACTGAGAGTCACGCATCCTCAAGGAGGTGGTCGGCTTGCATTCCAAGTACACGGTTCTTGGTGTAACACTGCAGGCCTTTGGAAGATGCACTGGGCCCTAAGTCTCCCTCACGCATCCTTTGTTTAGGCACTTCGCTGCACGCAGAACACCGGTCGTACAAATAATTTCATTCAGTGAAAGCCCCAGTGGGTAACTTGAGTCTCTTTTGACCTGTTAGCATCAACATATACTTATGCTGCGTGTCAACCTAGAAATGGGAGACTGATGGCACAAGGTTTGTTTTCCCATTTTGAAAGTTCCATTCATGCGGCCTTGAAGCTACCTGAAAAGCATTGATGTTACCGGGCTTATGGTTACTGCCGGCATGGCTCAGAGAAGAAAATGAGTTTTCCAGAAAGAAACCTTGTGCTTCCAGTTCCTAGTTGGAAGCTCATCCTGCTCTGCTCTAAAGCTAAAGTGAAACTCAACGTGAACTCTAGCCTCGAAGTAAGGCCCTGCTTTGCGCTGCCGAACGGGAGGTGTTCCGCAGCTCCATGAGGCCTTCATGGCTGTTCTGCTTTAGTTTCACGGTAGTAAGCTTTTCAAGACTCCTTGGGATCTTGCTTCAGCACCCGTTTCGGTACCAGAACACTGAGTAGAGCCAGGAACTGTGGTCCTGTTAAGCAATATCCTGCCCCGTAGGCCTTTTGGAACACCCCAGTGTTGGCAAGAGAAAGGCAACACACTGCACTCTTCCTTGGGAGAGCCAGATGACCTCAGCTCTACACAGGATTCAGGAAAACAGATCTAGACTGTCCTCCATGCAATGGATGTAACCTCATTCCCCTAGCTGAACTCTATTGAGAAAAACACTCTGCTTCTAATCCCTATTCACATTTCCCACTTCGAGTCACGCATCCTCAAGGAGGTGGTCGGCTTGCATTCCAAGTACAACTTAAGCACAGTTCTTGGTGTAACACTGCAGGGCTTTGGAAGATGCACAGGGCCCTAAGTCTCCCTCACACATAATTTGTTTAGGCACTTCGCTGCACGCAGATCACCGGTCAAAGAAAATATTTGATTCAGGGAAAGCCCAAGTGGGTATCGTGAATCTCTTTTGACTTGTTAGCATCAACATGTACTTATGCTGCGTGTCAGCCTGGAAATGGGTGTCTGATGGGACAAAGCTTGTTTTCCCGTTTTGAAAGCTCCATTAATGCGGCCTCAAAGCTAGCTGAGAAGCATTGCTCTTACCGGGCTCTTAGTTACTGCCGGCATGGCTCAGAGAAGAAAGTGAGTTTTCCCGAAAGAGACCTTGTGCTTCCCGTTCCTAGTTGGAAGCTCATCCTGCTCTGCTCTATACCTAAAGTGAAACTCAACGTGAGCCCTAGTCTCGAATTAAGGCCCAGATTTGCCTTGCCAAAAGGGAGGCGAGCAGCAGCTCCATGAGGCCTTCATCGCTGTTCTGCTTTAGTTTAATAGTAGTAAGCTTTTCAGGTCTCCTAGGACTCCCGCGTCAGCACCCGTTTCCATTCCAGAACACTAGGTACCACCAGGATGCCCTGGGCCTGTTAAGCAACATCCGTCCCCGTAGGCCCTTCCGAGGACCGCTGTTCTTGCCGAGTGAGGGGCAACACGCTGTACTCTTCCTTGGGACTGATAGATTTCCTCAGCTCTACAACAGCTTAGGGAACACAGGTCTAGATCCTCCAGCACGCCAAAGAAGTCGGCCTCCTTGCCTGAGATGGGCCAAACTGAGACAGACACTCTGCTTATAATTCCCTCGAACACCTCTTACCTGAATCACCCATCCCTGAAGGAGACGGTCGGAGTGCGCTCCAACTGCAACATAAGCAAAGTTCTTGGTGTAACACTGCAGGCTTTTGGAAGATGCACAGGCCCCTTTGTGGACCTCGAGCATTCTTCCTTTAGGCAGCTCAGTACAGGCACAATAGCGGGCGGAGATAAAGGTGATTCAGGGGAGGGCCCAGGGGGTAACTTGAGTCTCTTTTGAGTTGTTAGAATCAAGATGTACTTATGCTGCCTGTCAACCTGGAAAAGGGAGACTGATGGCACAAGGCTTGTTTTCCAAATTTAAAAGCTCCATTCATGTGGCCTAGAAGCTACTTGAAAAGCATTGTTGTTACTGGGCTTTTAGTTACTGCCTGCATGGCTCAGAGAAGAAAATGAGTTTTCCCGAAAGAAACCTTGTGCTTCCAGTTCCTAGTTGGAAGTTCATCCTGCTCTGCTCATTTCCTAAAGTGAAACTCAAAGGGAGCACTAGCCTCGAAGTAAGGCCCTGGTTAGCCATGCCAAACGGGCGCCGTGTAGCAGCTCCATGAGACCTTCATCGCTGTTCTGCTTTCGTTTAACGGTAGTAAGCTTTCCAGACTCCTAGGGACCTTGCTTCAGCACCCGTTTCGGTACCAGAATACTGAGTAGAGCCAGGAAGCTCTGGTCCTGTTAAGCAACTTCCAGCCCCCTAGGCCTTTTGGAACACCCCAGTGTTGGCTAGAGAAAGGCAACACACTGCACTCTTCCTTGGGAGAGCCAGATGACCTCAGCTCTACACAGGATTCACGAACACACTTCTAGACTGTCCTCCATGCAAGGGATGTAACCTCATTCCCCTAGCTGAACTCTATTGAGAAAAACACTCTGCTTATAATCCCTTTGCACATTTTACACGTAGAGTCACTCATCCTCAAAGAGGTGGTCGGCTTGCATTCCAAGTACAATTTAAGCACAGTTCTTGGTGTAACACAGCAGGTCTTTTGAAGATGCACAGGTCCCAAAGTCTCCCTCGCGCATCATGTTTTTAAGAACTTCTATGCACGCAGAAAACCGGATGTAGAAAAGAGTTGATTCAGGGAAAGCCCCAGTGGGTGTCGTGAATCTCTTTTGACTTGTTAGCATCAACATGTACTTATGCTGCGTGTCAACCTGGAAATGGGAGACTGAAGGCACAAAGCTTGTTTTCCCATTTTGAAAGCTCCATTCATGCGGCCTCGAAGCTACATGAAAAGCATTGTTGTTACAGGGCTCTTAGTTACTGCCGGCATGGCTCAGAGAAGAAAATGAGTTTTCTCCAAAGAAACCTTGTGTTTCCAGTTCCTAGTTGGAAGCTCATCCTGCTCTGCTCTATACCTAAAGTGAAACTCAACGTGAGCACTCGCCTCGAAGAAGGACCCTGGTTTGCCATGCCAAACGGGCGCCGTGTAGCAGCTCCATGAGACCTTCATCGCTGTTCTGCTTTAGTTTAACGGTAGTAAGCTTTCCAGACTCCTAGGGACCTTGCTTCAGCACCCGTTTCGGTACCAGAATACTGAGTAGAGCCAGGAAACTCTGGTCCTGTTAAGCAACTTCCAGCCCCCTAGGTCTTTTGGAACACCCCAGAGTTGGATAGAGAAAGGCAACACACTGCACTCTTCCTTGGGAGAGCCAGAGGACCTCAGCTCTACACAGGATTCAGGAACACACTTCTAGACTGTCCTCCATGCAATGGATGTAACCTCATTCCCCTAGCTGTACTCTATTGAGAAAAACACTCTGCTTCTAATCCCTTTTCACATTTCACACTGAGAGTCACGCATCCTCAAGGAGGTGGTCGGCTTGCATTCCAAGTACACGGTTCTTGGTGTAACACTGCAGGCCTTTGGAAGATGCACTGGGCCCTAAGTCTCCCTCACGCATCCTTTGTTTAGGCACTTCGCTGCACGCAGAACACCGGTCGTACAAATAATTTCATTCAGTGAAAGCCCCAGTGGGTAACTTGAGTCTCTTTTGACCTGTTAGCATCAACATATACTTATGCTGCGTGTCAACCTAGAAATGGGAGACTGATGGCACAAGGTTTGTTTTCCCATTTTGAAAGTTCCATTCATGCGGCCTTGAAGCTACCTGAAAAGCATTGATGTTACCGGGCTTATGGTTACTGCCGGCATGGCTCAGAGAAGAAAATGAGTTTTCCAGAAAGAAACCTTGTGCTTCCAGTTCCTAGTTGGAAGCTCATCCTGCTCTGCTCTAAAGCTAAAGTGAAACTCAACGTGAACTCTAGCCTCGAAGTAAGGCCCTGCTTTGCGCTGCCGAACGGGAGGTGTTCCGCAGCTCCATGAGGCCTTCATGGCTGTTCTGCTTTAGTTTCACGGTAGTAAGCTTTTCAAGACTCCTTGGGATCTTGCTTCAGCACCCGTTTCGGTACCAGAACACTGAGTAGAGCCAGGAACTGTGGTCCTGTTAAGCAATATCCTGCCCCGTAGGCCTTTTGGAACACCCCAGTGTTGGCAAGAGAAAGGCAACACACTGCACTCTTCCTTGGGAGAGCCAGATGACCTCAGCTCTACACAGGATTCAGGAAAACAGATCTAGACTGTCCTCCATGCAATGGATGTAACCTCATTCCCCTAGCTGAACTCTATTGAGAAAAACACTCTGCTTCTAATCCCTATTCACATTTCCCACTTCGAGTCACGCATCCTCAAGGAGGTGGTCGGCTTGCATTCCAAGTACAACTTAAGCACAGTTCTTGGTGTAACACTGCAGGGCTTTGGAAGATGCACAGGGCCCTAAGTCTCCCTCACACATAATTTGTTTAGGCACTTCGCTGCACGCAGATCACCGGTCAAAGAAAACATTTGATTCAGGGAAAGCCCAAGTGGGTATCGTGAATCTCTTTTGACTTGTTAGCATCAACATGTACTTATGCTGCGTGTCAGCCTGGAAATGGGTGTCTGATGGGACAAAGCTTGTTTTCCCGTTTTGAAAGCTCCATTAATGCGGCCTCAAAGCTAGCTGAGAAGCATTGCTCTTACCGGGCTCATAGTTACTGCCGGCATGGCTCAGAGAAGAAAGTGAGTTTTCCCGAAAGAGACCTTGTGCTTCCCGTTCCTAGTTGGAAGCTCATCCTGCTCTGCTCTATACCTAAAGTGAAACTCAACGTGAGCCCTAGTCTCGAATTAAGGCCCAGATTTGCCTTGCCAAAAGGGAGGCGAGCAGCAGCTCCATGAGGCCTTCATCGCTGTTCTGCTTTAGTTTAATAGTAGTAAGCTTTTCAGGTCTCCTAGGACTCCCGCGTCAGCACCCGTTTCCATTCCAGAACACTAGGTACCACCAGGATGCCCTGGGCCTGTTAAGCAACATCCGTCCCCGTAGGCCCTTCCGAGGACCGCTGTTCTTGCCAAGTGAGGGGCAACACGCTGTACTCTTCCTTGGGACTGATAGATTTCCTCAGCTCTACAACAGCTTAGGGAACACAGGTCTAGATCCTCCAGCACGCCAAAGAAGTCGGCCTCCTTGCCTGAGATGGGCCAAACTGAGACAGACACTCTGCTTATAATTCCCTCGAACACCTCTTACCTGAATCACCCATCCCTGAAGGAGACGGTCGGAGTGCGCTCCAACTGCAACATAAGCAAAGTTCTTGGTGTAACACTGCAGGCTTTTGGAAGATGCACAGGCCCCTTTGTGGACCTCGAGCATTCTTCCTTTAGGCAGCTCAGTACAGGCACAATAGCGGGCGGAGATAAAGGTGATTCAGGGGAGGGCCCAGGGGGTAACTTGAGTCTCTTTTGAGTTGTTAGAATCAAGATGTACTTATGCTGCCTGTCAACCTGGAAAAGGGAGACTGATGGCACAAGGCTTGTTTTCCAAATTTAAAAGCTCCATTCATGTGGCCTAGAAGCTACTTGAAAAGCATTGTTGTTACTGGGCTTTTAGTTACTGCCTGCATGGCTCAGAGAAGAAAATGAGTTTTCCCGAAAGAAACCTTGTGCTTCCAGTTCCTAGTTGGAAGTTCATCCTGCTCTGCTCATTTCCTAAAGTGAAACTCAAAGGGAGCACTAGCCTCGAAGTAAGGCCCTGGTTAGCCATGCCAAACGGGCGCCGTGTAGCAGCTCCATGAGACCTTCATCGCTGTTCTGCTTTCGTTTAACGGTAGTAAGCTTTCCAGACTCCTAGGGACCTTGCTTCAGCACCCGTTTCGGTACCAGAATACTGAGTAGAGCCAGGAAGCTCTGGTCCTGTTAAGCAACTTCCAGCCCCCTAGGCCTTTTGGAACACCCCAGTGTTGGCTAGAGAAAGGCAACACACTGCACTCTTCCTTGGGAGAGCCAGATGACCTCAGCTCTACACAGGATTCACGAACACACTTCTAGACTGTCCTCCATGCAAGGGATGTAACCTCATTCCCCTAGCTGAACTCTATTGAGAAAAACACTCTGCTTATAATCCCTTTGCACATTTTACACGTAGAGTCACTCATCCTCAAAGAGGTGGTCGGCTTGCATTCCAAGTACAATTTAAGCACAGTTCTTGGTGTAACACAGCAGGTCTTTTGAAGATGCACAGGTCCCAAAGTCTCCCTCGCGCATCATGTTTTTAAGAACTTCTATGCACGCAGAAAACCGGATGTAGAAAAGAGTTGATTCAGGGAAAGCCCCAGTGGGTGTCGTGAATCTCTTTTGACTTGTTAGCATCAACATGTACTTATGCTGCGTGTCAACCTGGAAATGGGAGACTGAAGGCACAAAGCTTGTTTTCCCATTTTGAAAGCTCCATTCATGCGGCCTCGAAGCTACATGAAAAGCATTGTTGTTACAGGGCTCTTAGTTACTGCCGGCATGGCTCAGAGAAGAAAATGAGTTTTCTCCAAAGAAACCTTGTGTTTCCAGTTCCTAGTTGGAAGCTCATCCTGCTCTGCTCTATACCTAAAGTGAAACTCAACGTGAGCACTCGCCTCGAAGAAGGACCCTGGTTTGCCATGCCAAACGGGCGCCGTGTAGCAGCTCCATGAGACCTTCATCGCTGTTCTGCTTTAGTTTAACGGTAGTAAGCTTTCCAGACTCCTAGGGACCTTGCTTCAGCACCCGTTTCGGTACCAGAATACTGAGTAGAGCCAGGAAACTCTGGTCCTGTTAAGCAACTTCCAGCCCCCTAGGTCTTTTGGAACACCCCAGAGTTGGATAGAGAAAGGCAACACACTGCACTCTTCCTTGGGAGAGCCAGAGGACCTCAGCTCTACACAGGATTCAGGAACACACTTCTAGACTGTCCTCCATGCAATGGATGTAACCTCATTCCCCTAGCTGTACTCTATTGAGAAAAACACTCTGCTTCTAATCCCTTTTCACATTTCACACTGAGAGTCACGCATCCTCAAGGAGGTGGTCGGCTTGCATTCCAAGTACACGGTTCTTGGTGTAACACTGCAGGCCTTTGGAAGATGCACTGGGCCCTAAGTCTCCCTCACGCATCCTTTGTTTAGGCACTTCGCTGCACGCAGAACACCGGTCGTACAAATAATTTCATTCAGTGAAAGCCCCAGTGGGTAACTTGAGTCTCTTTTGACCTGTTAGCATCAACATATACTTATGCTGCGTGTCAACCTAGAAATGGGAGACTGATGGCACAAGGTTTGTTTTCCCATTTTGAAAGTTCCATTCATGCGGCCTTGAAGCTACCTGAAAAGCATTGATGTTACCGGGCTTATGGTTACTGCCGGCATGGCTCAGAGAAGAAAATGAGTTTTCCAGAAAGAAACCTTGTGCTTCCAGTTCCTAGTTGGAAGCTCATCCTGCTCTGCTCTAAAGCTAAAGTGAAACTCAACGTGAACTCTAGCCTCGAAGTAAGGCCCTGCTTTGCGCTGCCGAACGGGAGGTGTTCCGCAGCTCCATGAGGCCTTCATGGCTGTTCTGCTTTAGTTTCACGGTAGTAAGCTTTTCAAGACTCCTTGGGATCTTGCTTCAGCACCCGTTTCGGTACCAGAACACTGAGTAGAGCCAGGAACTGTGGTCCTGTTAAGCAATATCCTGCCCCGTAGGCCTTTTGGAACACCCCAGTGTTGGCAAGAGAAAGGCAACACACTGCACTCTTCCTTGGGAGAGCCAGATGACCTCAGCTCTACACAGGATTCAGGAAAACAGATCTAGACTGTCCTCCATGCAATGGATGTAACCTCATTCCCCTAGCTGAACTCTATTGAGAAAAACACTCTGCTTCTAATCCCTATTCACATTTCCCACTTCGAGTCACGCATCCTCAAGGAGGTGGTCGGCTTGCATTCCAAGTACAACTTAAGCACAGTTCTTGGTGTAACACTGCAGGGCTTTGGAAGATGCACAGGGCCCTAAGTCTCCCTCACACATAATTTGTTTAGGCACTTCGCTGCACGCAGATCACCGGTCAAAGAAAATATTTGATTCAGGGAAAGCCCAAGTGGGTATCGTGAATCTCTTTTGACTTGTTAGCATCAACATGTACTTATGCTGCGTGTCAGCCTGGAAATGGGTGTCTGATGGGACAAAGCTTGTTTTCCCGTTTTGAAAGCTCCATTAATGCGGCCTCAAAACTAGCTGAGAAGCATTGCTCTTACCGGGCTCATAGTTACTGCCGGCATGGCTCAGAGAAGAAAGTGAGTTTTCCCGAAAGAGACCTTGTGCTTCCCGTTCCTAGTTGGAAGCTCATCCTGCTCTGCTCTATACCTAAAGTGAAACTCAACGTGAGCCCTAGTCTCGAATTAAGGCCCAGATTTGCCTTGCCAAAAGGGAGGCGAGCAGCAGCTCCATGAGGCCTTCATCGCTGTTCTGCTTTAGTTTAATAGTAGTAAGCTTTTCAGGTCTCCTAGGACTCCCGCGTCAGCACCCGTTTCCATTCCAGAACACTAGGTACCACCAGGATGCCCTGGGCCTGTTAAGCAACATCCGTCCCCGTAGGCCCTTCCGAGGACCGCTGTTCTTGCCGAGTGAGGGGCAACACGCTGTACTCTTCCTTGGGACTGATAGATTTCCTCAGCTCTACAACAGCTTAGGGAACACAGGTCTAGATCCTCCAGCACGCCAAAGAAGTCGGCCTCCTTGCCTGAGATGGGCCAAACTGAGACAGACACTCTGCTTATAATTCCCTCGAACACCTCTTACCTGAATCACCCATCCCTGAAGGAGACGGTCGGAGTGCGCTCCAACTGCAACATAAGCAAAGTTCTTGGTGTAACACTGCAGGCTTTTGGAAGATGCACAGGCCCCTTTGTGGACCTCGAGCATTCTTCCTTTAGGCAGCTCAGTACAGGCACAATAGCGGGCGGAGATAAAGGTGATTCAGGGGAGGGCCCAGGGGGTAACTTGAGTCTCTTTTGAGTTGTTAGAATCAAGATGTACTTATGCTGCCTGTCAACCTGGAAAAGGGAGACTGATGGCACAAGGCTTGTTTTCCAAATTTAAAAGCTCCATTCATGTGGCCTAGAAGCTACTTGAAAAGCATTGTTGTTACTGGGCTTTTAGTTACTGCCTGCATGGCTCAGAGAAGAAAATGAGTTTTCCCGAAAGAAACCTTGTGCTTCCAGTTCCTAGTTGGAAGTTCATCCTGCTCTGCTCATTTCCTAAAGTGAAACTCAAAGGGAGCACTAGCCTCGAAGTAAGGCCCTGGTTAGCCATGCCAAACGGGCGCCGTGTAGCAGCTCCATGAGACCTTCATCGCTGTTCTGCTTTCGTTTAACGGTAGTAAGCTTTCCAGACTCCTAGGGACCTTGCTTCAGCACCCGTTTCGGTACCAGAATACTGAGTAGAGCCAGGAAGCTCTGGTCCTGTTAAGCAACTTCCAGCCCCCTAGGCCTTTTGGAACACCCCAGTGTTGGCTAGAGAAAGGCAACACACTGCACTCTTCCTTGGGAGAGCCAGATGACCTCAGCTCTACACAGGATTCACGAACACACTTCTAGACTGTCCTCCATGCAAGGGATGTAACCTCATTCCCCTAGCTGAACTCTATTGAGAAAAACACTCTGCTTATAATCCCTTTGCACATTTTACACGTAGAGTCACTCATCCTCAAAGAGGTGGTCGGCTTGCATTCCAAGTACAATTTAAGCACAGTTCTTGGTGTAACACAGCAGGTCTTTTGAAGATGCACAGGTCCCAAAGTCTCCCTCGCGCATCATGTTTTTAAGAACTTCTATGCACGCAGAAAACCGGATGTAGAAAAGAGTTGATTCAGGGAAAGCCCCAGTGGGTGTCGTGAATCTCTTTTGACTTGTTAGCATCAACATGTACTTATGCTGCGTGTCAACCTGGAAATGGGAGACTGAAGGCACAAAGCTTGTTTTCCCATTTTGAAAGCTCCATTCATGCGGCCTCGAAGCTACATGAAAAGCATTGTTGTTACAGGGCTCTTAGTTACTGCCGGCATGGCTCAGAGAAGAAAATGAGTTTTCTCCAAAGAAACCTTGTGTTTCCAGTTCCTAGTTGGAAGCTCATCCTGCTCTGCTCTATACCTAAAGTGAAACTCAACGTGAGCACTCGCCTCGAAGAAGGACCCTGGTTTGCCATGCCAAACGGGCGCCGTGTAGCAGCTCCATGAGACCTTCATCGCTGTTCTGCTTTAGTTTAACGGTAGTAAGCTTTCCAGACTCCTAGGGACCTTGCTTCAGCACCCGTTTCGGTACCAGAATACTGAGTAGAGCCAGGAAACTCTGGTCCTGTTAAGCAACTTCCAGCCCCCTAGGTCTTTTGGAACACCCCAGAGTTGGATAGAGAAAGGCAACACACTGCACTCTTCCTTGGGAGAGCCAGAGGACCTCAGCTCTACACAGGATTCAGGAACACACTTCTAGACTGTCCTCCATGCAATGGATGTAACCTCATTCCCCTAGCTGTACTCTATTGAGAAAAACACTCTGCTTCTAATCCCTTTTCACATTTCACACTGAGAGTCACGCATCCTCAAGGAGGTGGTCGGCTTGCATTCCAAGTACACGGTTCTTGGTGTAACACTGCAGGCCTTTGGAAGATGCACTGGGCCCTAAGTCTCCCTCACGCATCCTTTGTTTAGGCACTTCGCTGCACGCAGAACACCGGTCGTACAAATAATTTCATTCAGTGAAAGCCCCAGTGGGTAACTTGAGTCTCTTTTGACCTGTTAGCATCAACATATACTTATGCTGCGTGTCAACCTAGAAATGGGAGACTGATGGCACAAGGTTTGTTTTCCCATTTTGAAAGTTCCATTCATGCGGCCTTGAAGCTACCTGAAAAGCATTGATGTTACCGGGCTTATGGTTACTGCCGGCATGGCTCAGAGAAGAAAATGAGTTTTCCAGAAAGAAACCTTGTGCTTCCAGTTCCTAGTTGGAAGCTCATCCTGCTCTGCTCTAAAGCTAAAGTGAAACTCAACGTGAACTCTAGCCTCGAAGTAAGGCCCTGCTTTGCGCTGCCGAACGGGAGGTGTTCCGCAGCTCCATGAGGCCTTCATGGCTGTTCTGCTTTAGTTTCACGGTAGTAAGCTTTTCAAGACTCCTTGGGATCTTGCTTCAGCACCCGTTTCGGTACCAGAACACTGAGTAGAGCCAGGAACTGTGGTCCTGTTAAGCAATATCCTGCCCCGTAGGCCTTTTGGAACACCCCAGTGTTGGCAAGAGAAAGGCAACACACTGCACTCTTCCTTGGGAGAGCCAGATGACCTCAGCTCTACACAGGATTCAGGAAAACAGATCTAGACTGTCCTCCATGCAATGGATGTAACCTCATTCCCCTAGCTGAACTCTATTGAGAAAAACACTCTGCTTCTAATCCCTATTCACATTTCCCACTTCGAGTCACGCATCCTCAAGGAGGTGGTCGGCTTGCATTCCAAGTACAACTTAAGCACAGTTCTTGGTGTAACACTGCAGGGCTTTGGAAGATGCACAGGGCCCTAAGTCTCCCTCACACATAATTTGTTTAGGCACTTCGCTGCACGCAGATCACCGGTCAAAGAAAACATTTGATTCAGGGAAAGCCCAAGTGGGTATCGTGAATCTCTTTTGACTTGTTAGCATCAACATGTACTTATGCTGCGTGTCAGCCTGGAAATGGGTGTCTGATGGGACAAAGCTTGCTTTCCCGTCTTGAAAGCTCCATTAATGCGGTCTCAAAGCTAGCTGAGAAGCATTGCTCTTACCGGGCTCTTAGTTACTGCCGGCATGGCTCAGAGAAGAAAGTGAGTTTTCCCGAAAGAGACCTTGTGCTTCCCGTTCCTAGTTGGAAGCTCATCCTGCTCTGCTCTATACCTAAAGTGAAACTCAACGTGAGCCCTAGTCTCGAATTAAGGCCCAGATTTGCCTTGCCAAAAGGGAGGCGAGCAGCAGCTCCATGAGGCCTTCATCGCTGTTCTGCTTTAGTTTAATAGTAGTAAGCTTTTCAGGTCTCCTAGGACTCCCGCGTCAGCACCCGTTTCCATTCCAGAACACTAGGTACCACCAGGATGCCCTGGGCCTGTTAAGCAACATCCGTCCCCGTAGGCCCTTCCGAGGACCGCTGTTCTTGCCGAGTGAGGGGCAACACGCTGTACTCTTCCTTGGGACTGATAGATTTCCTCAGCTCTACAACAGCTTAGGGAACACAGGTCTAGATCCTCCAGCACGCCAAAGAAGTCGGCCTCCTTGCCTGAGATGGGCCAAACTGAGACAGACACTCTGCTTATAATTCCCTCGAACACCTCTTACCTGAATCACCCATCCCTGAAGGAGACGGTCGGAGTGCGCTCCAACTGCAACATAAGCAAAGTTCTTGGTGTAACACTGCAGGCTTTTGGAAGATGCACAGGCCCCTTTGTGGACCTCGAGCATTCTTCCTTTAGGCAGCTCAGTACAGGCACAATAGCGGGCGGAGATAAAGGTGATTCAGGGGAGGGCCCAGGGGGTAACTTGAGTCTCTTTTGAGTTGTTAGAATCAAGATGTACTTATGCTGCCTGTCAACCTGGAAAAGGGAGACTGATGGCACAAGGCTTGTTTTCCAAATTTAAAAGCTCCATTCATGTGGCCTAGAAGCTACTTGAAAAGCATTGTTGTTACTGGGCTTTTAGTTACTGCCTGCATGGCTCAGAGAAGAAAATGAGTTTTCCCGAAAGAAACCTTGTGCTTCCAGTTCCTAGTTGGAAGTTCATCCTGCTCTGCTCATTTCCTAAAGTGAAACTCAAAGGGAGCACTAGCCTCGAAGTAAGGCCCTGGTTAGCCATGCCAAACGGGCGCCGTGTAGCAGCTCCATGAGACCTTCATCGCTGTTCTGCTTTCGTTTAACGGTAGTAAGCTTTCCAGACTCCTAGGGACCTTGCTTCAGCACCCGTTTCGGTACCAGAATACTGAGTAGAGCCAGGAAGCTCTGGTCCTGTTAAGCAACTTCCAGCCCCCTAGGCCTTTTGGAACACCCCAGTGTTGGCTAGAGAAAGGCAACACACTGCACTCTTCCTTGGGAGAGCCAGATGACCTCAGCTCTACACAGGATTCACGAACACACTTCTAGACTGTCCTCCATGCAAGGGATGTAACCTCATTCCCCTAGCTGAACTCTATTGAGAAAAACACTCTGCTTATAATCCCTTTGCACATTTTACACGTAGAGTCACTCATCCTCAAAGAGGTGGTCGGCTTGCATTCCAAGTACAATTTAAGCACAGTTCTTGGTGTAACACAGCAGGTCTTTTGAAGATGCACAGGTCCCAAAGTCTCCCTCGCGCATCATGTTTTTAAGAACTTCTATGCACGCAGAAAACCGGATGTAGAAAAGAGTTGATTCAGGGAAAGCCCCAGTGGGTGTCGTGAATCTCTTTTGACTTGTTAGCATCAACATGTACTTATGCTGCGTGTCAACCTGGAAATGGGAGACTGAAGGCACAAAGCTTGTTTTCCCATTTTGAAAGCTCCATTCATGCGGCCTCGAAGCTACATGAAAAGCATTGTTGTTACAGGGCTCTTAGTTACTGCCGGCATGGCTCAGAGAAGAAAATGAGTTTTCTCCAAAGAAACCTTGTGTTTCCAGTTCCTAGTTGGAAGCTCATCCTGCTCTGCTCTATACCTAAAGTGAAACTCAACGTGAGCACTCGCCTCGAAGAAGGACCCTGGTTTGCCATGCCAAACGGGCGCCGTGTAGCAGCTCCATGAGACCTTCATCGCTGTTCTGCTTTAGTTTAACGGTAGTAAGCTTTCCAGACTCCTAGGGACCTTGCTTCAGCACCCGTTTCGGTACCAGAATACTGAGTAGAGCCAGGAAACTCTGGTCCTGTTAAGCAACTTCCAGCCCCCTAGGTCTTTTGGAACACCCCAGAGTTGGATAGAGAAAGGCAACACACTGCACTCTTCCTTGGGAGAGCCAGAGGACCTCAGCTCTACACAGGATTCAGGAACACACTTCTAGACTGTCCTCCATGCAATGGATGTAACCTCATTCCCCTAGCTGTACTCTATTGAGAAAAACACTCTGCTTCTAATCCCTTTTCACATTTCACACTGAGAGTCACGCATCCTCAAGGAGGTGGTCGGCTTGCATTCCAAGTACACGGTTCTTGGTGTAACACTGCAGGCCTTTGGAAGATGCACTGGGCCCTAAGTCTCCCTCACGCATCCTTTGTTTAGGCACTTCGCTGCACGCAGAACACCGGTCGTACAAATAATTTCATTCAGTGAAAGCCCCAGTGGGTAACTTGAGTCTCTTTTGACCTGTTAGCATCAACATATACTTATGCTGCGTGTCAACCTAGAAATGGGAGACTGATGGCACAAGGTTTGTTTTCCCATTTTGAAAGTTCCATTCATGCGGCCTTGAAGCTACCTGAAAAGCATTGATGTTACCGGGCTTATGGTTACTGCCGGCATGGCTCAGAGAAGAAAATGAGTTTTCCAGAAAGAAACCTTGTGCTTCCAGTTCCTAGTTGGAAGCTCATCCTGCTCTGCTCTAAAGCTAAAGTGAAACTCAACGTGAACTCTAGCCTCGAAGTAAGGCCCTGCTTTGCGCTGCCGAACGGGAGGTGTTCCGCAGCTCCATGAGGCCTTCATGGCTGTTCTGCTTTAGTTTCACGGTAGTAAGCTTTTCAAGACTCCTTGGGATCTTGCTTCAGCACCCGTTTCGGTACCAGAACACTGAGTAGAGCCAGGAACTGTGGTCCTGTTAAGCAATATCCTGCCCCGTAGGCCTTTTGGAACACCCCAGTGTTGGCAAGAGAAAGGCAACACACTGCACTCTTCCTTGGGAGAGCCAGATGACCTCAGCTCTACACAGGATTCAGGAAAACAGATCTAGACTGTCCTCCATGCAATGGATGTAACCTCATTCCCCTAGCTGAACTCTATTGAGAAAAACACTCTGCTTCTAATCCCTATTCACATTTCCCACTTCGAGTCACGCATCCTCAAGGAGGTGGTCGGCTTGCATTCCAAGTACAACTTAAGCACAGTTCTTGGTGTAACACTGCAGGGCTTTGGAAGATGCACAGGGCCCTAAGTCTCCCTCACACATAATTTGTTTAGGCACTTCGCTGCACGCAGATCACCGGTCAAAGAAAACATTTGATTCAGGGAAAGCCCAAGTGGGTATCGTGAATCTCTTTTGACTTGTTAGCATCAACATGTACTTATGCTGCGTGTCAGCCTGGAAATGGGTGTCTGATGGGACAAAGCTTGCTTTCCCGTCTTGAAAGCTCCATTAATGCGGTCTCAAAGCTAGCTGAGAAGCATTGCTCTTACCGGGCTCTTAGTTACTGCCGGCATGGCTCAGAGAAGAAAGTGAGTTTTCCCGAAAGAGACCTTGTGCTTCCCGTTCCTAGTTGGAAGCTCATCCTGCTCTGCTCTATACCTAAAGTGAAACTCAACGTGAGCCCTAGTCTCGAATTAAGGCCCAGATTTGCCTTGCCAAAAGGGAGGCGAGCAGCAGCTCCATGAGGCCTTCATCGCTGTTCTGCTTTAGTTTAATAGTAGTAAGCTTTTCAGGTCTCCTAGGACTCCCGCGTCAGCACCCGTTTCCATTCCAGAACACTAGGTACCACCAGGATGCCCTGGGCCTGTTAAGCAACATCCGTCCCCGTAGGCCCTTCCGAGGACCGCTGTTCTTGCCGAGTGAGGGGCAACACGCTGTACTCTTCCTTGGGACTGATAGATTTCCTCAGCTCTACAACAGCTTAGGGAACACAGGTCTAGATCCTCCAGCACGCCAAAGAAGTCGGCCTCCTTGCCTGAGATGGGCCAAACTGAGACAGACACTCTGCTTATAATTCCCTCGAACACCTCTTACCTGAATCACCCATCCCTGAAGGAGACGGTCGGAGTGCGCTCCAACTGCAACATAAGCAAAGTTCTTGGTGTAACACTGCAGGCTTTTGGAAGATGCACAGGCCCCTTTGTGGACCTCGAGCATTCTTCCTTTAGGCAGCTCAGTACAGGCACAATAGCGGGCGGAGATAAAGGTGATTCAGGGGAGGGCCCAGGGGGTAACTTGAGTCTCTTTTGAGTTGTTAGAATCAAGATGTACTTATGCTGCCTGTCAACCTGGAAAAGGGAGACTGATGGCACAAGGCTTGTTTTCCAAATTTAAAAGCTCCATTCATGTGGCCTAGAAGCTACTTGAAAAGCATTGTTGTTACTGGGCTTTTAGTTACTGCCTGCATGGCTCAGAGAAGAAAATGAGTTTTCCCGAAAGAAACCTTGTGCTTCCAGTTCCTAGTTGGAAGTTCATCCTGCTCTGCTCATTTCCTAAAGTGAAACTCAAAGGGAGCACTAGCCTCGAAGTAAGGCCCTGGTTAGCCATGCCAAACGGGCGCCGTGTAGCAGCTCCATGAGACCTTCATCGCTGTTCTGCTTTCGTTTAACGGTAGTAAGCTTTCCAGACTCCTAGGGACCTTGCTTCAGCACCCGTTTCGGTACCAGAATACTGAGTAGAGCCAGGAAGCTCTGGTCCTGTTAAGCAACTTCCAGCCCCCTAGGCCTTTTGGAACACCCCAGTGTTGGCTAGAGAAAGGCAACACACTGCACTCTTCCTTGGGAGAGCCAGATGACCTCAGCTCTACACAGGATTCACGAACACACTTCTAGACTGTCCTCCATGCAAGGGATGTAACCTCATTCCCCTAGCTGAACTCTATTGAGAAAAACACTCTGCTTATAATCCCTTTGCACATTTTACACGTAGAGTCACTCATCCTCAAAGAGGTGGTCGGCTTGCATTCCAAGTACAATTTAAGCACAGTTCTTGGTGTAACACAGCAGGTCTTTTGAAGATGCACAGGTCCCAAAGTCTCCCTCGCGCATCATGTTTTTAAGAACTTCTATGCACGCAGAAAACCGGATGTAGAAAAGAGTTGATTCAGGGAAAGCCCCAGTGGGTGTCGTGAATCTCTTTTGACTTGTTAGCATCAACATGTACTTATGCTGCGTGTCAACCTGGAAATGGGAGACTGAAGGCACAAAGCTTGTTTTCCCATTTTGAAAGCTCCATTCATGCGGCCTCGAAGCTACATGAAAAGCATTGTTGTTACAGGGCTCTTAGTTACTGCCGGCATGGCTCAGAGAAGAAAATGAGTTTTCTCCAAAGAAACCTTGTGTTTCCAGTTCCTAGTTGGAAGCTCATCCTGCTCTGCTCTATACCTAAAGTGAAACTCAACGTGAGCACTCGCCTCGAAGAAGGACCCTGGTTTGCCATGCCAAACGGGCGCCGTGTAGCAGCTCCATGAGACCTTCATCGCTGTTCTGCTTTAGTTTAACGGTAGTAAGCTTTCCAGACTCCTAGGGACCTTGCTTCAGCACCCGTTTCGGTACCAGAATACTGAGTAGAGCCAGGAAACTCTGGTCCTGTTAAGCAACTTCCAGCCCCCTAGGTCTTTTGGAACACCCCAGAGTTGGATAGAGAAAGGCAACACACTGCACTCTTCCTTGGGAGAGCCAGAGGACCTCAGCTCTACACAGGATTCAGGAACACACTTCTAGACTGTCCTCCATGCAATGGATGTAACCTCATTCCCCTAGCTGTACTCTATTGAGAAAAACACTCTGCTTCTAATCCCTTTTCACATTTCACACTGAGAGTCACGCATCCTCAAGGAGGTGGTCGGCTTGCATTCCAAGTACACGGTTCTTGGTGTAACACTGCAGGCCTTTGGAAGATGCACTGGGCCCTAAGTCTCCCTCACGCATCCTTTGTTTAGGCACTTCGCTGCACGCAGAACACCGGTCGTACAAATAATTTCATTCAGTGAAAGCCCCAGTGGGTAACTTGAGTCTCTTTTGACCTGTTAGCATCAACATATACTTATGCTGCGTGTCAACCTAGAAATGGGAGACTGATGGCACAAGGTTTGTTTTCCCATTTTGAAAGTTCCATTCATGCGGCCTTGAAGCTACCTGAAAAGCATTGATGTTACCGGGCTTATGGTTACTGCCGGCATGGCTCAGAGAAGAAAATGAGTTTTCCAGAAAGAAACCTTGTGCTTCCAGTTCCTAGTTGGAAGCTCATCCTGCTCTGCTCTAAAGCTAAAGTGAAACTCAACGTGAACTCTAGCCTCGAAGTAAGGCCCTGCTTTGCGCTGCCGAACGGGAGGTGTTCCGCAGCTCCATGAGGCCTTCATGGCTGTTCTGCTTTAGTTTCACGGTAGTAAGCTTTTCAAGACTCCTTGGGATCTTGCTTCAGCACCCGTTTCGGTACCAGAACACTGAGTAGAGCCAGGAACTGTGGTCCTGTTAAGCAATATCCTGCCCCGTAGGCCTTTTGGAACACCCCAGTGTTGGCAAGAGAAAGGCAACACACTGCACTCTTCCTTGGGAGAGCCAGATGACCTCAGCTCTACACAGGATTCAGGAAAACAGATCTAGACTGTCCTCCATGCAATGGATGTAACCTCATTCCCCTAGCTGAACTCTATTGAGAAAAACACTCTGCTTCTAATCCCTATTCACATTTCCCACTTCGAGTCACGCATCCTCAAGGAGGTGGTCGGCTTGCATTCCAAGTACAACTTAAGCACAGTTCTTGGTGTAACACTGCAGGGCTTTGGAAGATGCACAGGGCCCTAAGTCTCCCTCACACATAATTTGTTTAGGCACTTCGCTGCACGCAGATCACCGGTCAAAGAAAACATTTGATTCAGGGAAAGCCCAAGTGGGTATCGTGAATCTCTTTTGACTTGTTAGCATCAACATGTACTTATGCTGCGTGTCAGCCTGGAAATGGGTGTCTGATGGGACAAAGCTTGCTTTCCCGTCTTGAAAGCTCCATTAATGCGGTCTCAAAGCTAGCTGAGAAGCATTGCTCTTACCGGGCTCATAGTTACTGCCGGCATGGCTCAGAGAAGAAAGTGAGTTTTCCCGAAAGAGACCTTGTGCTTCCCGTTCCTAGTTGGAAGCTCATCCTGCTCTGCTCTATACCTAAAGTGAAACTCAACGTGAGCCCTAGTCTCGAATTAAGGCCCAGATTTGCCTTGCCAAAAGGGAGGCGAGCAGCAGCTCCATGAGGCCTTCATCGCTGTTCTGCTTTAGTTTAATAGTAGTAAGCTTTTCAGGTCTCCTAGGACTCCCGCGTCAGCACCCGTTTCCATTCCAGAACACTAGGTACCACCAGGATGCCCTGGGCCTGTTAAGCAACATCCGTCCCCGTAGGCCCTTCCGAGGACCGCTGTTCTTGCCGAGTGAGGGGCAACACGCTGTACTCTTCCTTGGGACTGATAGATTTCCTCAGCTCTACAACAGCTTAGGGAACACAGGTCTAGATCCTCCAGCACGCCAAAGAAGTCGGCCTCCTTGCCTGAGATGGGCCAAACTGAGACAGACACTCTGCTTATAATTCCCTCGAACACCTCTTACCTGAATCACCCATCCCTGAAGGAGACGGTCGGAGTGCGCTCCAACTGCAACATAAGCAAAGTTCTTGGTGTAACACTGCAGGCTTTTGGAAGATGCACAGGCCCCTTTGTGGACCTCGAGCATTCTTCCTTTAGGCAGCTCAGTACAGGCACAATAGCGGGCGGAGATAAAGGTGATTCAGGGGAGGGCCCAGGGGGTAACTTGAGTCTCTTTTGAGTTGTTAGAATCAAGATGTACTTATGCTGCCTGTCAACCTGGAAAAGGGAGACTGATGGCACAAGGCTTGTTTTCCAAATTTAAAAGCTCCATTCATGTGGCCTAGAAGCTACTTGAAAAGCATTGTTGTTACTGGGCTTTTAGTTACTGCCTGCATGGCTCAGAGAAGAAAATGAGTTTTCCCGAAAGAAACCTTGTGCTTCCAGTTCCTAGTTGGAAGTTCATCCTGCTCTGCTCATTTCCTAAAGTGAAACTCAAAGGGAGCACTAGCCTCGAAGTAAGGCCCTGGTTAGCCATGCCAAACGGGCGCCGTGTAGCAGCTCCATGAGACCTTCATCGCTGTTCTGCTTTCGTTTAACGGTAGTAAGCTTTCCAGACTCCTAGGGACCTTGCTTCAGCACCCGTTTCGGTACCAGAATACTGAGTAGAGCCAGGAAGCTCTGGTCCTGTTAAGCAACTTCCAGCCCCCTAGGCCTTTTGGAACACCCCAGTGTTGGCTAGAGAAAGGCAACACACTGCACTCTTCCTTGGGAGAGCCAGATGACCTCAGCTCTACACAGGATTCACGAACACACTTCTAGACTGTCCTCCATGCAAGGGATGTAACCTCATTCCCCTAGCTGAACTCTATTGAGAAAAACACTCTGCTTATAATCCCTTTGCACATTTTACACGTAGAGTCACTCATCCTCAAAGAGGTGGTCGGCTTGCATTCCAAGTACAATTTAAGCACAGTTCTTGGTGTAACACAGCAGGTCTTTTGAAGATGCACAGGTCCCAAAGTCTCCCTCGCGCATCATGTTTTTAAGAACTTCTATGCACGCAGAAAACCGGATGTAGAAAAGAGTTGATTCAGGGAAAGCCCCAGTGGGTGTCGTGAATCTCTTTTGACTTGTTAGCATCAACATGTACTTATGCTGCGTGTCAACCTGGAAATGGGAGACTGAAGGCACAAAGCTTGTTTTCCCATTTTGAAAGCTCCATTCATGCGGCCTCGAAGCTACATGAAAAGCATTGTTGTTACAGGGCTCTTAGTTACTGCCGGCATGGCTCAGAGAAGAAAATGAGTTTTCTCCAAAGAAACCTTGTGTTTCCAGTTCCTAGTTGGAAGCTCATCCTGCTCTGCTCTATACCTAAAGTGAAACTCAACGTGAGCACTCGCCTCGAAGAAGGACCCTGGTTTGCCATGCCAAACGGGCGCCGTGTAGCAGCTCCATGAGACCTTCATCGCTGTTCTGCTTTAGTTTAACGGTAGTAAGCTTTCCAGACTCCTAGGG